>NC_056743.1:1136580565-1136864037 GCF_019279795.1 Protopterus annectens | reverse complement strand
AGGGGTTGTTTCCCCCTTTGTTTGGATGATTTATATTCTGACTCTAGTGTTACCCCTGATTCTCTTCCTCCTGCTCCAGCCAAGCCAGACAGGTATTACAGGGTCCCAGAAACACATTCCCATTTATTCAGGGCCCATACTGCTGATTTGGAAACGATTTCTCAGGGACCTAAAGGTGTTTCAGCTTCCACCTCTAAAAATCCTTTGCTCTCCAACAGGGAAGCTAGGTCATTAGAGAGATGGGGGAAAAAGGTCTACACTTCCACTACTTTATCTATGAGAGCTTTGAATTGCCTTTTTCATATGTTACAATATCAGGATTTCCTGTTAGAAGATTTACAGAAAACATTGGCCTCTCCTGATCCTTTAGACAGGAAGTCTTTGCAGGAAGCTGTACATAACTCTCAGCAAGTAAGCAATCACTTCCTGCAGTGTAGATATGATGCACTGGAAGCTTCATGTAGGGCAGCTATGACAGGGGCAGTCATTCGTAGACATGCATGGTTAAAAGATCAACCTCTACCAGATCATGTAAAGGCAAAACTTCTGGATGCACCTTTGGAAAAGAACAAGCTTTTTGGTGCTAATGCTAAGGATGTGTTAAAGTCCATCGAGGAAAAAGCAAAATCAGTTCAGACGGTGAAAGATTTCCTCCAGGTTCAACCCCCCCAGATTCAGTAGGAATTGGCCTTCAAAAAACTGGTCCTTTCCTAATCCTGAAAAATTTCAAAGGGGTAAAAACAGACGTGGTCGAGGAAGAGGGCAATACAGAGGTCCTTACAGGGGACGACAATGGCAGCCAGCAAACCAAAGAAGTGACACAGGGGTTTCACCTGCCCCACAGCCACAATCTCAATGACTTTCCTCTACTTCCGCCTACCAAGGAACAAATAGAAGCTCCCTTGGGCGGAAAATTATCTCTGTTTGCAGACAATTGGCACAGATTGACAAAGGACAAATGGATTTTGGACATTATAGACCGAGGTTACAGGTTCCATTTTCATACCTTACCAAGAAATCAAGGCATACCAAACCTACCACAAAACCAGAGGGCAGAGGCTATCAAGCAAATCTCTCTGCTGGCTCGGATGAAAGCAATAGAAAGAGTTCCACAACAAGAACAAGGCCAGGGGTTTTACTCAAGACTGTTCCTTGTTCCAAGAAAAGAATCTCAATGGAGACCAATACTGGATTTGTCCGCATTAAACACCTTTCTCATAGTGCCAAAGTTCAAAATGCTGACTCTACAGCAACTCCTTCCCATGCTGGGCAAGGGGTCTTGTCTGATTACTCTGGACCTCAAGGAGGCATACCTGCATGTCCCTATCAGACACAGCTGCAGAAGATACCTCAGATTTCTTGCAGGGCCAGAGCATTATCAATTCTCAGCATTGCCATTTGGCTTATCTACTGCGCCCAGAGTATTCACAAAATGCCTGGCTTCAGTAATTGCTCATTGCAGGCTCCAGGGGTCCAAATTTACCCGTACCTGGACGACTGCCTCATACAAGCGGACGACAAATTGATGTTGACAAAAAACTTGGACTATGTCATACGATTACTTCAAGCTCTGGGATACACAGTCAACTTCCAAAAGTCAAGACTTCAGCCATCCCAGCAAATAATCTTCTTAGGAGCCAAATTAGACACAGCCTCTCAAATGGCTTACCTAACAGAAGACAAGCAAGAGAAGTTAACTCATTATTTCAAAGGTTTGGCAAAACTTACCCAGATGACTGCAAGGAGATTCCGAAGGCCCTGGGTTACATGGTATCCTGCATTCTCCTGGTTCCATTAGCAAGGCTACACATGAGAAAGCTTCAATGGTACCTAAAAAGCCTATGGTCTCAGCACAGCAACAACTTAGAGACAACCATACCGCTCATTCCATGCCTACAAAAGGAATTCCTACGGTGGACCTCGGTAAGCCAGGCAAACACAGGTATGTCATTCAAAAAACTACAGATAACACAGACCTTGACCACAGACGCCTCAGACCTTGGATGGGGGGTGCACATGGAAGGCAGGTGTATACAAGGACAGTGGTCTCCAAAGGAAGCACATCTGCATATAAACCAAAAGGAAATGCTGGCAGTAATGCATGCCATCGAGGCCTTTCAACACCAACTTCAGCAAGGCCATTTACTGATACGGACAGACAACACCACTGTGATGTGGTATATAAACAAGCAAGGGGGCACCCATTCTTACCCCCTTTGCAGACTGACAATGCATCTTTGGGAAAAATCACTGAGCCTAAACATTCAGTTACAATCCCAGTTTGTTCCAGGCAAGGACAATGTGCTGGCGGACACCCTAAGCAGGAATTTCACAGATCCACACGAGTGGAGGTTACATCCGAAGATCTTCACACAGCTCACTTTGACATGGGGCAGGCCAGAAGTAGACCTATTTGCCTCTCACCTCAACCATCATCTACAAAAATTCTGCTCAAGGACATACCATCCACAAGCTTGGAAAATAGATGCTCTCTCATTCAACTGGAACTTCCTAAAAATCTATGCAGTCCCACCTCTGCCACTGATGACCTCAGTATTACTAAAGATCAAAGCAGAGAGACCCAAGGGGATCCTAATAGCTCCAGACTGGCCAAGACAACACTGGTATCCACTACTACGGAGCATATGTCACACCAAGAAGTGGGCCCTTCCCCAATGGCCTCTACTTTTGACTCAACACAACTTCAAAACAGTGCATCCAAACCTTCAGACACTGCAGCTAACAGCCTGGGAGATCCCATGAATAACCTCAACCTATCTCTCTCCAAGGAAGTTCAGCGGATATTAACAGAGGCACGAAGACCATCCACCAGAAAGGTTTACTTAGCAAAATGGAAGAGATTCAGCATTTGGAATACCAGCAGGGGACATGATGCATCATTATTGAACATCCCACTCATCCTGGAATATTTGGCAGATATGCTAAAGAATGGACGCTCATATTCTTCCATAAAGATACATGCATCAGCTATTTCAGCTAGATATAACACTGATCCGCCTGTCTTTTCACATCCTTTGCTAAGGCAATTCCTCAGGGGAATCAAGAACATTAAGCCACCAAGAAAGGCTCCAGTGCCAGCCTGGGACCTCAATTTTGTACTAGAAAAACTGACTCTACCTCCATTTGAGCCAGCAGCTTCAGTTGACTTGCAATTTCTCTCATGGAAGACAGCTTTCCTGTTGGCAATTACCTCAGCAAGAAGGGTTTCGGAACTACAGGCCCTAATGGCAATGCCACCATTCATAATTTTCCACAGAGACAGGGTTTCATTAAGGACCAACCCTACTTTTATGCCAAAGGTGGTATCTAGGGTTTCTTTAAATCAAGCAATTCATCTGCCTGCTTTCTTCCCCAATCCTGAGAATAAGGGGGAAAGACTGTTACATACCTTGGACATTCACAGACAACTTCGATACTACCTGGACAGAACCAAGACCAGTAGGAAGTCTGAACAACTTTTTGTAGCTTACGCCCCTGCAGTCCAAGGAAAAGCAATTTCAAAACAGTCTATTTCAAAACGGATTGGACATTGCATCAGATTCTGTTATTCCTTTCATGGAAAGACTGTTCCAGCCAATGTCAGACCACATTCCACCAGAGCTACAGCCACCTCTACAGCATTCTTAAGAGGGGTGCCTACTAAGGACATTCTAGAAGCTGCTACATGGAGCTCCGTGCATACATTCTCCAAACACTACAATCTCCCTCTATACTCCAGATCCAGAGCAGGCTTTGCTTCGGCAGTCCTGCAGGGTTTGATTGCCACACCATCTTTTTCCTAGAGCATTCCTCCAACCCCAGCTAAGCTATGGTATTCTACCCATATGTTATGACTGCAGTTGCATTCTTGAAGGACATAGTACAGTTTTGTACCTACCATAAATGTAGATGTCCGATAGATATGCAACTGCAGTCGGATTTTCCCTCCCTCCATACCCCTCTATGCCTAGGGTCCACTCCTATCCCTATTTCTCTTAGCTGGGGATATCTGTTATGGTGTATCTGTTTATTGCTCATTTATTTGTCTGGAATCCTGTTTTTGTCTTCCAATTTGATTGCAGCCTTCCTTGGAGGGCACCTGGCATCTGGGGCAAGAAACACTGAAGAAAATGGCGTCGGCTGATGCTTATGTACTCCAGCCGCTCTGACGTCGGAGAGAAATGCGACATCAGCCGACATCGGACCCAGACTTTGGAATCCGGCTGACCGAGGGCTGCCTGAGGCAGGACAACCCATATGTTATGACTGCAGTTGTATATCTATCGGACATCTACATTTATGGTAGGTGCAAAACTGTACTTTTTTTTTTTTTCAGAAAAAGGGACAGAGCTGCAGTACAGAATGAATATACAAGCATTCCTTCCCCACTTCCCTCTTCTCAGGCCAATATCTCTACAGATCTAGCTCTCAAAATGGTCCTCAGCTTCCCCCTTTTGCAAAAGATTGTTTCAAATTTTTGTGTGCTAAAGTGGTGCAGGTTGAATTCCGTCCCACCTTCAGAACCAAACAGAATATTTTCTTCTGGCTCTTCAGTCTTTACACAACCAAGGAGTCATATCCTCTGCCCATAAGTCAAAGGGGCAAAGATTTCTATTTCAGAATATTTCTGATACTATACAAAGAGACGTCTTGAAGACCAGTGCTAGATCTTTCATTTCTAAATCTGTGTGAAAGTAACGAAAATTAAACATGTTGACCTTACAGAATCCGTTATCCCTCACTCCTCCCATGGCTTACTTGGTAACACTACATGTAAAAGATACTTGTTACACTCCCTTAGCAATAGGCTTCAGGAGATTTCTAAGATTCTCTATTTCTGAGTCAGTTTGAGTTCTCTGCATTACCCGTTTTTTTTATCTACAGCTCCAAGAGTAGTGATAAAATGTCTAGCCTGTCATAGGTGATTACAAACTGAATGGCATTAAGGTTTTCCTCAGTTTGATGACTTGCTTGTCTTTGCTGAGTCTTTATCCGACTGTTAAGAACCATTAACTTGGGTCGTGTCTCTCTTGACCAATCTAGGCTTCCAGATAAACATTGCAAAATCCTTTTTGAGTCTGTTTCACAGGATTGTGTTTCTGGGTTGCCTTATAGAGACTTTTCTTCTTTTTGCCAGAAAATAATATGAAGTTTTATCTGGAACTTTTCCTGAGCTTCTCAAATCAATCTCTGACATCCGCAAGAGAATTTTCCAGGATCCTAGGGTTCATGGCTTCTGTGATTCCTGGGCTTTAAAAAACAAGAACTACATTGTTGCAGACCACAAATTCAGTTGGATCCAGATCTCCTCTTCACTTTTCAGACCCCAAACCAGTTTCATACCACAGATGCAGGAAATTTTGCTTTGGGGGAGAAGTCTCCATATGAGGTAAAGGTGCAAGGTCTGCAGAGTCTTTGACAGACCACAGCACACCTATGTAAAAGAGATGTTGGCTTTAATCCTTGCCATAAAGTCTGTTCATCACCTATGGTCCCCAGAACTGCTTCAAGTGATTACAGATAATACCACCACAATGTGGTACTTAAACAGGGAGGTACAAGGTCATGCCCCCCCCCCCATGCAAGATGGCCGTGATGGCCTGTGAACTAGCTGTACAGCATTCGTTAACCCTTCGAGCATCTTACATTTTGTCAGAGCAAAACATAGTGTCAGACAATCTTAGCAGGACCAGGGAAGACACTCGTGAATAGAAATTGAATGAAGAGTCTTCCAGGAAACGATCCAGATGTAGGAGCACCTCAAATAGATGTTTCCCTTCTTTCAAACTTTCACTTAAATACATTTTGCTTTAGGGCTCCTTGAAAGCAAGCCTGGAAAACCAAGGATTTCTCAGTCCCTTGTAAGTAAATGCTCCTTTATGCATTTCCTGCCTTTCCACTGATATCCAGGGTAATTCTAAAGATTCAATAAAATATCCCAAAAGTCATTGTGATAATCCTGTTTTTGCCCAGGCAACACTGGTTCTCCCTTCTTATGGAATAGGTCAAGGGCAATTAACACAAGCTATCTTACAGACTTGGATGTACTCACACAAGAAGGGGTGAGTTTGATGCACCCAAGTTTCAGTCAACTCCCTAGATGATTCAATTCTAATACCTTTCAGGAACTTAATTCATGAAGATGTGCTGCAGGTATTAAAGGAAGCAAGAAAGTCTGCTACATGAAAGTTCTATATTGGTAAGTGAAAGCAATTTTCTAGTTGGTGCCTAACCAATAAGTTGGGGTCTATCAGGGGTTGTGTACCACTGGTGTACAAATATTTGTGTTAGTTACTTTCATTTGGCCTCTTTTATGCCTCTAAAGGTTCATCTTGCACCCATTTCAGCATGTCTGCCCATGAACCCCCCTCTTTCATCTGTGTTTATAGTAAAATAGTTTCTGAAAGGAGTTTTACACCTTGTTGTATACAGGTTACTCTTCCTTGGGATCTCAACTTTGTGCTGGAGAAGTTTACTACATCACCTTGTGAATGTGTTCATCAAGGTGATTCTTGACTTGGATAACTGTACTTCTCATTGTTCTGACATCTGTAAGTATGGGTGAGCCCTGTCTGATTTTTACATAGTGATAGGGTCTTTTTAAAAATAAACCTCTCATTCATACCCAAAATGTTTCAGAGTTTACATTGAATCAGTCCTTCAATCTCCCAGTTTTCTGTCCAGAACCTAAAAATAGGAAGAAAGGGTTTAGCATACTCTGTACAAAGACAGCTCAGGTACTTTCTTGACCCAACTGAGCCATTTAGAAAAGCTGATTGGCTACTTTCTGATCAAGAGGTAAAAAGGGACTGCCTGTGTCTAAATAGACAGTTTCTAGGTGATTGTCCTCAGCAACTGCTTTTTATTTCCATCATTGCAAATCAGTTCTAGGCAGCATCACGACACATTCTAGTAGAGCTTTGTCTTCTTCACTGGCATATTGGGAATGGGTGGACTGTAGAAGCATTCTAGATGCAGCTTACATGGTCCTCTGAAAGCATTACACACTGGATTTTGTTTCTAGGTAGGGCCATCCTCCAGGGACTCCTGGATCTGTATCCTTCATCCTGTAAGGTTGGGTAGGCTTTTTCAATCAACCCATTTAGCCTAAAGTCTAGTGCAGCAGTGGGAATGATGAAATTAGTACAGTTATGAAAGTTGCACTTACCCATAATAGTAGATGTTCCAATTCCTCACTGTTGCAGTAGCCGCACCCACCCTTCATCCCTTATTTTTGCATATAGTTGTACTTGGGATATAAAGTAGGGTTTTGTGTATGTCTTGTTTTATGTGTTTCCTTGCATTTCTGGTTGTTGGTGTCTTCTGGACTATTAGACTCTTCTTTCCTTGTATGGGCAAGAAAGTCCTGAGTGCTGAGTTCCCTCCTTGGGATTAGCTAGTCAGCACTCAGAGTGAGGATGTGTTTGGGGGAGAGCCACAGCTTTTAGAAGCTAGCCAGTTGTTTTCTAGTCAGGAAACAACCCATGTAGCCTAAAGGCTACTGCAGCAGTGAGGAATTTAAGCATTTGTTGATGTTATGTAGTCCAATCTCGCCTACATTCTTACTCATGGGTTCGGAGCCGAACATCGGCTCCGACTCGGCCAACTTTTCTAGCTCGAAGTCTTCTATTGGCTGGGCTAAGCAGGTATCCCATGCTGCACTGCTCCAAATCCCCAGATCTCATTTGCCGTTCGTGTAGCTCGGATGTGGTCTCGCTCTTGGCTGTGGCTAAGTACTCTTTTTTTCTTCCTTTTGGGAAAAAATTGTTATAAACAAAAAGCTATTTTCATAGCTAGTGTCTATTTAGTGTTGTTTTTGTTTTAGGTAGTGTGTTTGTGGTTTGTGGTATTCGGCTTGCTGTTCCACGGGCTAGGCCCGTTTTAGTTAGAGGACCTAGTCCTCTTGTCCTATGTTGTTAGCGCTAAAACCGTTTTAGTTAGAGGTTTTAGAGTCGTTTTCCCTGGCTATTCTAGTCAAAAAACATTTTAGTTAGAGGTTTTTCGCCTTTTTTATTTCAGTGCGTGTCCCGTTTGAGGGTTGTGTGCAGCTTTCTATCTTGTTCCCACCTTTTGTGGTTTGCGTGTCTGTGTACTTTCTTGTCAACAAGTGACTTGTGCTGTGTTGGTTTTGGTTATTGCTTGTTGGAAAAAAATGTCTAAGGATTCCAAAGAGCACAAACCTTCGGGTTTTAAGAAGTGCTCTAAGTGCGGTTACAAGATGCCCATCACAGATGGGCATTCAATTTGTGTTTATTGCCTGGGAGCCATTCATCTGCAGGAGTCCTGCAGTTTCTGCCATGCTTTCAGTCCCAGAGTACTCAAGAAAAGAAAGAATAAGCTGATTTTAAAGGGACTCTTGAAACCCTCTTTCAAAGAGGCAATGTATTCTTCTCCCAGTGCTAAATCTAAGTCTAAATCAAAAAAGAGATCTCCCGCTCCTTCAGTTTCCTCGGAGCCTCCGGAGAAAGTCACAAAACTTGCTTTGACCTCCTCGGCTCCACTGTCCTCGGGGCTGCAGGAAGTGTCAGTGTCGATGGATCCGGTGTCGGCTCCAATTATTTTGGAACCTCTTCAGAGCCGGTCGCCTAGTCTTAGACCAGGTTCACCTGAGAGGAGATCTCTATCTCCATCCCTGTCCTCCAAATCCTCCAGGACCCTTTCTGATGTGGATGTTGATAGGGTGGTGCAGAGGCTCCTCCAGTCACCGGTTTTGGCGAAATTGTTTTCGGCTCTGGCACAGTCGGCTCCGGAGCCTGTCCCGACCCTTTCTTCGATCATTCCTCCTCCAAGTGCATCTCTGTCTTCGGAGCCAGAGTGTTCCGTGACATGTGATGTTCCTGGGCCAGCTCCGATGGCCCCTCCGGGCTTATCGGTACCGACGTTGGCTCCGACCCCGTTGGCTCCGTCCATGGGGTTCGGGACTCAAGATTCTTCAGTCGGGCACGAGGGGGACATCTCGGGACATGTTTCGGTTCCAAGTCTTCCTCTTGGTGCCTCGGCTCAAGGGACCCCGACTCCTGTCTTGGTCTCAGAGGCTGGCCGGTCCTCGGACTCGGGGGGGTCCTGTCTTTGAGGCCATGCAGACTGCGCTGGCCAGATCGTCAGCTACATCATGCGGGTCGGTCATTCTGTCCCCCACCACTCCGGTGAGAGCCTCTGATCACAACCTATCTGTAGACAGTGGAGCGCCAAGGTCTAGGGATACCCCCACGAGTGGTCCCCAAGTTTCTGAGGGTCCTTCAGAGTTCGTGCCTGAGGAGCCCCCTAGAAAGAAGATGTGCAAGAGGAAGCACATAGACTCCCAGGATGAGTCTCTCACCTCGGATACTGACCTCGAGGAATCAGAGGGGTCCCCCAAGTCATCCTCTGATGATGTTTCCTTCTCCGACATCCTGGAGATACTGAAACAAACGGGTGACTGACCGTCCAAAGCCCCCTCCGAGGAGGAGTCCGTTTTCCTTAAGGCCTTTGGCGCTCAGCCCTCCGCCTCCTGGGTGTCCCCACCCTTCGAGCTCCCAGATCTTATTTGTCGGAGGGTGTGAGAGAACCCTGATTCTGTGGAGCCTGTACCCAGGCATCCCAACAAGTTTCTTTCTGCTCCCCTGGGTAAGGAGTTTCTGTCTAAAGGTGTCCCTGTGGATGCTATGGTGGTGGCGGCGGCCACTTAGAAGGAAGTAGCAGAGGCTTCTTCCTCCGTCCATCCTCCTAACAAGGAATCTAGGACCATGGGACCGGTATGGGAAGCATACCCTGTCATCAGCAACCTTTACCTTACGGTCGCTGAACTATCTATCTCATTTCACTCTGCTCCAGAGAGATCTCCTCAGGGAGTTAGGAGATACTCTCGCGGGTAACGTCTGTGAGGTGGCAGCCCAGACGGTTAACGCCCAGGTGTCTACCCTTAATTCCATTGTCAACTCCTCCATGCAGCTCATCTCTTATGCAGCCGATGGAGCGAGCAGGGCAGCAAGTTCAGGAGTCAACCTTAGAAGGCAAGCCTGGCTGCGCCTTTGTCATTTTGCAGAGGCCTTCAAGTCTTCTTTCACTGACGCCCCCTTTGATGGTTCTTCCTTGTTCGGAACCAAAGTGAAAGACACCCTCACCAGGTGCGAACAAGAGGGAAAGACCCTGTCTGCCGTAGAGGTCTGTTTTTCCCTTCCTTCTAGGCCTTACCCCAAGGCCCAGTGGGGTGGGAAGATGTGGTTCAAAAAATCACAGAGGTTTTTTCCTGCCGCACAAGGTGAGTCCCCCTCCAGAGGCAGAGGAGGGGGAGGTTATTCAGGGAGACGCCGCCCTAGAGACAGAGGGGGCCCCCCCGCAATTCAGGAGACCGCGATTCCTTTCGCAGCTCTCCTTACTCTCGTTCCTGAGGGAGTGCCCGGCTGTGCTTATCTGGAGCCAGTCGGGGGTCGAATTTCATTGTATCCAGAAGCCTGGAAAAGCATCACCCAGGACCGATGGGTATTACGACTAATTTCTGGAGGTTATGTCATTCCGTTTATGTCGGACCCCCCTTCAGTCAGAAAAATCCCGGACGTTCCACCCAGTCAAAGGGATCAAGCAGCCTCAGAGGTTTCAAAGCTGCTAGAAAAAGGAGCCATCCAGCGTGTCCCCTCAGACCAAATCAGATTAGGTGAAAGTGTTTCATTCTCAAAGTCCCTAAACATCCTTAGTATTTCCAGAAGCTGTCTACAGGCCATATCTGAATTAACATACAGCCATTGGGCAGGAAATATACTCTACTTCTTCTCCAGTATCACCCACCTTCCCAGTCAGTCTGTAAACTAAACAGATATATACAGCCCTGGTGACATATGGCAGACTTGTCATGTACCCTTCCATAGCATTACCTTTTTCTGTATTCCTTATTTACCAAAATCTTTATCCATGGGTACAAAGCCTTTACTGACTCACCCAACTATCCTCTTGCATCACCTGCTCTAAGGTCTCATGTATATATTCCCATTTGATGCAAACAAAGCCTTCTGAATGTCCATAAACACTGCACTGTTCTTTGCTTTCATGTACTATTTTGCCTAACCCAAAGCATTTAACATTGTCTGCAGTATTCAGCTTAAGATCTGCCTTTCATAAAACTCCTCTGCTCCTTGCCTATTACCTTAGGGAGCACCTTCTCTGTTCCAGTTGTTAACACCATGGCATGTATGTTGGCACCCACATTATTTAGTGACACTGGCCTGTAATTAGCACAATCTTCCCTCCCGTCCTTCCCCTTGGAAAATACCACTCTAAAAGCCTCATTATTAGTTTCTGACATTGCTCCACATCCTTCTAGAATGTCATTAAATACCCTAAGCAAGCTGTCCTTAATCTGTTACCCCAGTATCTTGGAAAAATCAGTTGGTTAACTGTCTTGCTTACCAGATTCTGCCTTCATATGTCTTGCGGCTTCCATTATCCCCCACACCTATTATTCTGTTCATAAGGGCCCTGTCTTTTAAAGTCTGTCTCTCTCTTTTCCATTCTCCAAATTCCTTTTCCTATTGCTCTTCTGATTTGTACATTTTTTTCCTAAAAAGAAAATCTCTGGAACTCTTCCCTTATTTTCCCACTAGCACTTACTCACTCCCTTCCTCCATATGTAACTCCCTACTACCACCAATGTCTTCTACCTCTTATCTTTAATTTTCCATAACAGCAACTTTGTATTAGCTTCTCTTTACTCCAACAGTCTGATTCCCTACATACTAGTTTCATTTCAGTTTTCCACTCCTCCAATTTTCAGTTGTTCCATCACTGCCCTCTGACCTGCTTCCTAATTTGTCTCCCTATACCCCGTGATAATCCTGCAACAATCTTTCCAATTCATTCATGTGTTTCTCCTTTGTGTTTGCATCCTCCAGTCCTCCATCTCTGCCCTAACAACTGTTCCCACCAACCTACTTTAAACCCATCCCTCCTTTTCTTTCCCACCCTAACATCTACCATGTATTGCGTAGTAGTTCTGAAACCATTCTCTTCATCCATCCACTTTGTGTGCAGTTTCTCCATTACTCTCGATTTGTACCTCCAGCTCTATATTCCACCCTCCCAGAGTCCCAGCATTTGTTTGCCAAAACACTGTCTAGCAGCCTACTGCTAACTCCACCTTCATCAAAGTCTTGACTGGTCTACAAGCCTGTCTTCTATCATCCATAGAAACTTCATCTCCTACTCTGTACTCCATTTCTTCACCCACAGACAAAAATATTCAGTTTCTTGATCATCTCTTGTAACATCCTTTGACACCCACTTTGGAACTCCATAGCACCAACCAGTCTGTTCCTTCCCAGCTCCAGCACTATATTAAACACCCCTTCCCCATTCACCATACTTCTCCTGTTGCTCCTTATCTTCCCTGCTCTGCTATAACGATTCTTCCTTCATTGCCCATCTATCTTTTTATGGTGTGCAAAATGCAAAACACCCAGCACTCAACCCTTCATCCATCACCCCTCTTATACTATTATTCCTTCTTTATCCCTCATCCTGCATTTCTCTTGCCAGTCATCCACTTCTCTAACCAATAGCCATCTTACCTTCCTCCCCATTAAGCATAACTTGCTCCTGACCACTGAAATTTCCTCTAAAGCTTGCAAACCTCGCAAGTTCACATCTTCATCTCCTGTACCAATACTGCATCTGTACAGTCCCTGACTATCTTCACCAACATCTGCTTCCTCTTGATGGGATTTTGTCCTTTATTCCATGTTGTTACCCACAGCCAGACTTGCAGCCTTTTCCTCCCTTTTTTGCACTCCCATGCAGGTACTCTGATTTTAGCCCCTCTTAGCCCTTAGGTTAGACGAGGCAATCCACCTACACTTCCAGCCCAGCACAGTGTGGTGCCAGCCATCAATGTACATGTGTTCTGCAACAGCCAGGTATGATACAACCCTGACCCCAAGTACACCTTGTCACAACAGCTGTCTGTCCCTTAGTCCTATCCACCTTTTTTCTACTTAAGTAACCCATCCAAAATTGGCTGCCCCTTTACATTTTCATGTTAGCAGTCTCCAGTACTTGCAGTCATCATCTTTCATATCTTTACTCTAATCTAAAGGCTCTTCCATTTCAGTAAGTTTTCACTGTAGGTTGCACTGCTTATCAACCACTGCTATCAACATTTGTAAAAGAATCCTCTTTTAACCATCACTTTTCCAGTAATCACCTACGGACTTCTCTATTGTTAAAGGGAAGCTAACAACACCCATCATATAGAACCCACGCCTCCTCTATTTTCATGCATAGTAGCAACAGATAATCTCCCCACACTCTAACAGACAAAGAAATAAACATTTATTCTTGGCCTCAAAACAGGGTTTGCAATGCAGTACTTTATCTAATGCCACAGAATTAAATGCAGTTCCATACAAAACAGCACTGTTTATACACCTTTTCATACCTCCTCCTCTTTCTAACAGTCAGTTTCTAATGCATTTCTAGTCTAACTAGCTCACAGTAGGACATTTATTGTAGGTTCTAAGATATACAGATTACATTATCTACTATAATTCATAGTAGTGTACAAAATATCCCCCTCTCCTGTCTACCCCAGTAATAGTAATTTTTATCATAAAAGACACAATCGTTCACAGACAGAATGTCTTTTCCCCAGCTGGATCGCATAGGTTGGATACATCAAGTCTATATCTCAGATGATCCATATGACCCTCTTTCATAGTGGTCAATGTTGTTCTTGCATCTATCTTTCAATTGGACCTTTCTTGTGCTTTGCCCTCTCCTCTTTTCACTATCTATAGTCTTCTGCTCTGCATTTGCTCACCCAGTGGCCTCTGTTCTGATGGTCATCACCCTCTTCTACGTCATCAAATAAGTCCCAATCTCCAAGGTCGCACAGTCATTTCCGCTGCTGTAATTTACCCTTTTTAAAGAGGATTGCTTCTGAATAGCATTTCTGAGAGACTTCCACTGGTCTCATCACATTTCTTGCCCCCATTGCCCTCTTCTCCAGTTCAGCAGTCTGCATAGGGCATTGGCTTCCTCCTCCTTTACTCTTTTCTAAGTAATCAAACAGATTAGACCCAATGTCTGTGTCACCCAGTATGTTATCCTCCTCGTTTGTTTTTCTTTTGAATCCATTTGTAAACCAAATGCCACTTTGACCTACACCATTTGCTCATAGATCTTTTATTTCCTGGGGCATTCACTGGTACATTTTCCTGTCTGTTAACTGTAAGGACCCTTTATTCAATCCTTACAGATATGTATGACTTCCGCCGTAGATTTGACATATGGCATTTTGTTCCTCGGGCGATAGTATGTTTAAAGTTACAGGCTATGCAATTCAGACCACTGCACCCTCACTACAGAAGTTCCAGGCAGCAGACAGTGACCGTTTCCTCCTGTTGTACATTTGTGGGGAAATCCTTAAGATTCTTAACCTTGCAGCCAGCCACGAGACTGCCCTTTCTGAAGGCCATTGCCACATAAGTTCATAGGTAGGTACTAGGCTATCGGCCCAAGGGCCTAAGTAAGCCTAGCCAACAAGGTTCTCTGGCTTACTCCACCCAAGAAAGTTAATTTCCTGTGCCCCTGTCGAGCAGAGCCACAGAAGTGATCTCTGGGGTGTATTTCCTATTTCCCATCCACTCATCAAGATTTTTCTTGAAGAGTGCTAATGAGGAACTTTGCTCATAGATGAGTAGCTTGTTCCAGAGTATAGGAAGTGTCTGGGACAGGAATCTATCCCTCCAGCATATCCTGTTTATTGTGGTGACAAGGTTTAAGTCCCTAGAGCATGTAGCTCGGAGGGATTGGGATTTCTTTAAGTGGAGCATGTCCAATAGCTCTGGGTTTGACATAGCTTTGTATGTTAGGCAGAGATCACCTCGGAGTAGGCGATATGCTACAGAGTAAAACTGGAGTTTTTTGAGACGGTCAGTGTAGGGCATCTGTTTGAGGCAAGTAATCCTAATCCTCTTTGTGAGGTACTTCTGTGGCCTTTCCAGCTGCTGCAGATGTCTTGTAAGGTACATTCCAAAAGGGGCGTTGTACTCTATAATGGGTCTAATGAGTGCCGAGTAGAGGGAAACAATGACCTGTTTTTTCCTGGATGAGAACCCTTTGATCGGTTACTCCTTAAACACATAACTGTAAAGTTTCACCAGTGCATGCTGGGGGTGTTCTTTTTCATATTAGTAATCTGCCTACATGATGCATCCATTGTATTTGGCAGCCAAAGTGAGGCTATCAGGAGCTACTGGCTTGGCCATGTATTACACAAAGTGATGTGGGTCTGCCCCCTTCAGCCACTGCTATATTGACATTACTATGCAGCTGTCTGTTTTCCATATACTCCTGTTTCCAAAGGAGAGAGAGAGTGCAGGAGTTTTTGACCTCCTCCTTTTCCTCCTTAATTCTCTTTTCCAGGACCCAATTTTTTTCTTTATTGATATGTAATGCTATGAAGCTGCACAATTTGTAGACTTCCACCACGTCAACATGCAGACACCCATATCAGCTCTGTATCCTTTTTTTCCTTTCATTTAGTCAGAAATAAGCAAAACAATGTTTCCACCACACCTCTAACTTCCCATTTCCACACACCTTGTATCATCCTTGAAAGCACTGCCTAAATATTTGCTCACTATCAAAGAGCTTTTATTCTCGGGTTGAAGGAAAAGTGAAGAGCTTAGCTTGCCATCATTGTCAATGTCTCCTTTGTGTCCTGGATTTGGAATGTAGCTGCCTGTGGTCTGCTTAGACTTGCTTGTTCCTTTTGTTAGAGCCCATTCATTTGCTGGCATAGAATTTGCTTCATAAAATTAATTGCAGTCTGCTCATGAAATGTTGCCTTGCATATTGTAGTTGCATATAAGAGTATTATTGGCATACAGTTTTAATGTCTGTCTGTCTTTATCATCTATGTGTTTGTCCTGTTGATACTTTCTTTAAGTACATTTCTAAATTTCTGGGGATCTCTCTTACAGGTACTTTCTCCTGTCTCCAAGTCAATACTGGCAGAGCAGACAGTGATTGTAACTGAGGAGAAGGTGACTTTGACAGAGCTGCAAGTTCAACTGGTTTCAGGCATTTCACTCTCTTTGAGACCAAGTCATGGACAGGACCGAGTTTTTCTAGCTTCCACTACAGCACAGGAAACACTACATATGCCAAAACAGGTAAGAAAGTTGCACGCTCATTCAAACAATGCAGCTGCATAATTTTTTATCTATGGTATTGGTGTTTATTATAGAAATACAGGATGCGATGTCTGCATAATTATAGTTTGTTTTAATTATTGCATTGCTGGTTTGTAGATTAGTAAATTAGAATTTACACAAGGAGGGTATGATACATATTTTATATGTACAATATATATTTTTGACATTTGATGGATGAATGACATGCTGAAAGAAGTTAAATGGTGTATTATCATACGCTGAGGGGGCAGTAGGAAAATATGCCTTACAATTTGTATATTTATTTATTAATTAATTGAAAAATACTGACTTCCTTTTCTAATCACTGTGTTATTGACAAAGTACAAAACTAGATTGTATAAGCCCCAGTAGCTAACTAGGATCTTCTAATTGTTGATAGTAGAAGAGGATATTTGACTGTCCTCTGCCCCCCCCCAAGGCTATTGCCTACATTATTTAAGCAATAACCCATGCCTTGGTGTGGGTAATGCTGGATTTACCCACAGTTGGTGTGGTTTGGTCACGAGGGCGAAGCCCGACTGGCCAAACAAAGACAACCGTGGGTAAATCCAGCATTACCCACACCCAGAAGTGGGTTACTGCTATTATACAATGACATTATTTAAGAAAAAAAAAGACTTACTTTTCTTAAATAATGGCATTGTATAATGCATCTGTGCTGCCCTTCTGCAGCTGTCCGGTATTCTGCGGCAGATGTTCTTCATCTCACATTGCTGCAGTCCTAACACTTGGGTAGTCCGCTGTCCACGGTCGGCCCGAATATCAAAGTATAAGGCTGACGTCGGTCAGGGCGCATTTAACTGACGTCAGGACGTCAGGGTACAAATGCGCATGACCGGCGTCATATCCTCAGTCTTTTTTGCCGCATGGTCCGATGCAGAAGCAACATTGCAAGTGCCGGTTGGCGTTCTGAGATTTTTCTATTTAGAAGTTTCAGACCGAGTTCAAAGTTGGCTAAGTACCCCGTTGGGGAATATTTTTGTTTTTTCTTGCCTCAGTCATTTACCGGATGTCAGAAAAAGTTAATAATTGTGTTTCTTGTGGGAAACAGATACCGCATAGAGATTATCATACTTTGTGTATTCATTGCTTAGGGCCTGAGCACGACGTTGTTGGCTGTCGCTCTTGTGCTAGATTTAATAAACGCACTATAAAGAGAAGGTTGGATTGTGCTAGGTTAGTCTTTGGGAAGCGTTGCAATTATAAAATGCCGTCGGATGCTCCGACGCTCGCTTCCTCGAAGAAGCGCAAGGACAAGACAGTTAAGCCTAGGCTAGAAGAACCGTCTGTAATGGACGCCGGTTCTTTAGAGGTGTCGGTGGAGCCGGTAGCTCCACCGGAGATTTCTTTGTGTTCACAGAGTGAAACTTTATTATTGCAAGATGTGGCCTCTCAGGAGGCAAGTCAGGCTGAGGGGGCTTCTCAGGTTACTATACTCCCCTCCCTTCCTAAGGTGGTTAGGCCCTCTCCTTCTGTTACTAAGGCCTCTCCCAGGGGCAGGCCAGGTTTAGCTTCAGTTGGTGTTACCCCTAGCTCTTCAGGTACTATGCCCAAGAAGCATATGCTTAAAATGGCAGAAGATTTGATTACTTTGATTAGGGGTTCTATGCCCCCTCCTGCTAAGAGACCTAGGGTGGGGCCTGAGCTGGGTGGTTTTGAGCAAGCTTCAGATGTTTCAGAGTCTTCGGCTGAAGACTTGCAGGAGTACTCTCCTTATTCTGATTCTGATGTGGATGATTCTACTCCTTCTGCTACTCCTCCTGAGGATTTTTCTTTTTCTGAAACTCTTCATTCCATGAGGGAGCATTTTAAGTGGGAAGGTCAGGACTTCTCTGATTCCAGGAAAAGGCTTAGGGAATTTTTGTTTTTACCCCAGCATAGGCCTTTGGCTATACCTCCTGTTTTGGATGTTGTGGAAGATGTTTTTACAGAGGCTTCTCTTAATCCTGATTCTTTGCCTCCTGCTCCTGTTAAACCGGATAGGTATTACAGGGTGCCTGACGTTCACAAGTATCTTTTTAAAAGTCCTAGGGCAGACCCAGAAACTGTTAGCCAGGGGCCTAAGGGTATTAAGGCTTCTGTTGTTAAGAATCCGGTTCCTACAGATAAGGAGGCTAGGGCCTTGGATAGATGGGGAAAGAAAGTTTATACTTCTTCCACTCTTGCTATAAGGGCTCTGAATTGCCAGTTTCACATGTTGAAATACCAAAACTATCTCCTTTCACAATTGAAGTCTAAGGTTGATTCTCTGGCGGTTGGTATTGATTGTAAAGAGTTGCAAGATTTAGTCCATGTTTCTGAACAGGTGGGTAAGCATTCTTTGCAATGTGGTTTTGATGCTGTACAGGCCTCGTCTAGGGTGGCTGCCACTGGGACTGTTCTTCGCAGGCACGCCTGGCTGAGGGATCAGAATTTGTCTGAACATGTTAAAACAAGGATTTTAGATGCTCCTTTACAATCTGACGTGTTGTTTGGGCCTCCTGTTGAGACAGTCTTAAAGAAAATGGAAGACAAGGCTAAGTCTATGCAGACTGTTAAAGATTTTTTACAAGTCCAGCCTCCAAAGTTTAGTAGAAATTGGCCTACTAAGGGGTGGACGTATCCTTCTTATGATTCCCAGTCTAGGGGTAGATCTAGACGTGGTAAGGGCAGAGCTCAGGGCTCTTTCCGGCCTAGAACAGGGAGTTCTCCTGCACAGGCTTCAGGTGAGGGCAGGGGTCAGTCCTTTCGTAAACAGACCCAATGACCTACCTTTTCAGCTGCCAGAGCCTGCTCGTCTGGCAGCACCTTTGGGAGGAAGGTTGGCACTCTTCAAAGAAAATTGGAGTTTAATTACCCAGGACAGATGGGTATTGGATATCATACACCACGGCTACAGGTTTTATTTCCATACCTTGCCTCCTTTCAAAGGCATGCCAGACGTTCCTCCTCAACAAAGAATAGAGGCTCACAGACAGGTTTCTCTGTTGCTCCAACTAGGGGCCATACAGCCGGTCCCTCTGCCAGAAGTGGGCCTAGGTTTTTATTCTCGCCTGTTCCTAGTACCGAAGAAGGGGAACACGTGGAGACCAATTTTGGATTTATCTATCCTCAACACTTATCTGGACATTCCCAAGTTCAAAATGTTGACGTTGCAGCAGCTTTTACCTCTGCTGGGCAAAGATCATTGGATGGTAACTTTGGATCTCAAGGAGGCTTACCTTCATGTTCCTATCAGACTCAGTTGCAGAAAGTATCTGCGTTTTGAGCTGGGACTTCTCACTATCAGTTCTCTGCATTGCCCTTTGGCTTATCTACTGCGCCCAGAGTGTTCACGAAAGTTCTGGCTCCAGTGATAGCTTTCTTCAGACTAAAAGGAATACAGATCTATCCTTATTTGGACGACTGCCTGATTCTGGCTCAAGGAAAGGAAGAGCTTCTTCGTCATTTGGAGTATGTGATAGCAGTGCTAAGATGCCTAGGGTATTCTGTGAACGAAATAAAGTCCAGTCTAGTACCCTCTCAAGACATGTGCTTTCTGGGTGTGAGACTGAATACAGCAGCCCAGATGGCCTTTTTAACCCCGGACAAACAAAAGAGTCTATCCCTTTACTTCCATCAACTATCTCATCAGTCCGGGCTGACTGCAAAGACAGTCCTTCAAGCCTTAGGGTTCATGGCATCTTGTATTCTGGTGCTTCCCAATGCCAAACTGCATATGAGGAAGCTACAATGGTATCTCAAAAATGTATGGACACAGCACTGCCAGGATCTGGACACTGTCATTCCAATAATACCTTGCATTCAGAAGGAATTTTTATGGTGGGTTCAGGAATGTCACCTAAACAAGGGACTCTCTGTGACCCGGCCAGAGGCAAGTCAGATTTTAACGACAGATGCCTCAGACAAAGCTTGGGGAGCTCATCTGAATGGAAAATGGATACAAAACAAGTGGCCTGTCAGACTACAACATCTACATATCAACATGAAGGAGATGTTAGCAGTCCAGTTTGCATTAATAGCTTTCAAGGAATTCCTTCTTCCAGGACAGGTGTTGATTCTAACAGACAACACAACTGTCATGTGGTACATCAACAAGCAAGGGGAACGATTCTTATCCTCTGTGCAGGCAAACAATGATTTTGTGGGAGACTGCTCTCAGTTTACAGCTCAATCTTCAGGCAAGGTTTCTGCCAGGAGCACAGAACTCCTTAGCAGATGTGTTGAGCAGGCGAATTATGGATCCCCACGAGTGGAAATTGGATCCTCATGTATTTCAGAAATTGACAGTGTCATGGGGAACTCCAGACATAGATCTGTTCGCTTCTCCACTAAACCATCAGCTGCCAAAGTTTTGCACAAAAAGGTTTCATCCCACAGCCTGGAAAGTGGATGCTCTTTCTTTCAATTGGAGCAATCTTCATGTGTATGCCTTTCCACCTCTGCCTCTCCTCCCAAAGGTACTTCTGAAGGCCAGACAGGACAAGCCAAGGATGATTTTAATAGCTCCAGATTGGCCTCGACAGCACTGGTACCCATTACTGAGAAGTCTAGTACGGAAGCCTCCATGGCCTTTGCCTTCGATTCCACACCTGTTGTCACAGGAAGACAGCCATTTGCTCAATGTCAAACTTCACTCTCTTCGCCTAACAGCCTGGCATATTCTGTTTTGAACCGTAAAAGGTCTCAACTTCCACAACAACTTTTGAATGTGATTTTGGAAGCTAGAAGGCCTAGTACAAGGAAAGTGTACGCAGATAAATGGAAGAGATTTTTCTTTTGGAGTGCAGCTAAGGATTTTGATGTTTCTGAGCCTAATTTAAGTGTGGCTCTTCAATATCTTACTGAGTTACTGGACAAAGGTTTGTCCTTCTCTTCTATTAAAGTTCATGCTGCAGCAATTTCAGCTCACTATGATTGCGACCCGCCATTGTTTTCTCATCCTTTGTTCAAGCAATTTCTTAGAGGGGCAAAGAATATCAGACCCCCACGAAGAGCTCCTACTCCTGCTTGGGATCTCAATTTTGTGTTGGAGAAACTCACTCTACAACCTTTTGAGCCTGCAGCTACTGCTGAGTTGAAATATTTATCATGGAAGACTGCTTTTTATTGGCCATTACCTCTGCAAGAAGGGTTTCTGAATTGCAGGCCCTTATGGCAGTTGAGCCTTTCTTGATTTTCCATAAGGATAGGGTATCATTACGTACTAATCCTTCCTTTATGCCTAAGGTGGTTTCTAGTGTGGCTTTAAACCAGACTATTCATTTGCCTACTTTTTATGCAAATCCCCAAAATAAAGGGGAAAAGATTTTGCACACTTTGGATGTACACAGGCAGTTGCGTTATTATTTGGACAGAACTAAAGGGTTCAGGCAGTCTCAGCAGTTGTTTGTTTCTTTTGCTTTGAGTTCTCAGGGCAAGCCTGTGTCTAAACAAACTATTTCTAAGTGGATTGGGTTTTGCATTGCTTTCTGTTATTCCCATCATGGCAAGGAGGTTCCAGCTGGGATTAGGCCTCATTCCACTAGGGCTACTGCCACTTCCACAGCTTTTTTGAGGGGAGTGGCAACCAAGGATATTTTAGAGGCAGCTACTTGGAGTTCTGTGCATACCTTCTCTAGGCATTATCACCTGCCACTTTACTCTTAAGTCCAGGGCTGGTTTTGCCACTGCGGTTTTGCAGGGCATTTTGGCAGCTCCTGCTTCCTTATAGTTAGCCATCCTCCCTTATCTCTGCTTTGGGATTCTACCCAAGTGTTAGGACTGCAGCAATGTGAGATGAAGAACATAGTACAGTTTTGTACCTACCATAAATGTAGATGTTCGAAGATCCACATTGCTGCAGTCCAATACCTCCCTCCTTCCCCTCTGTACTTGGAGGTGGTTGTGTGGGTTGGGTTGTACATATTGTGTGTATTATAACTATTGTACATATAGTTAGTGCAAGGGTGGATGGTTATTTGTTTGCTGTCTTTTGGTTTTGACCTTTCTTTTTAAGGTCTTCTGACATCTGGGGCAAGAAAAGACTGAGGATATGACGCCGGTCATGCGCATTTGTACCCTGACGTCCTGACGTCAGTTAAATGCGCCCTGACCGACGTCAGCCTTATACTTTGATATTCGGGCCGACCGTGGACAGCGGACTACCCAAGTGTTAGGACTGCAGCAATGTGGATCTTCGAACATCTACATTTATGGTAGGTACAAAACTGTACTTTCTGATGTACTGCGTATGCTTAAGCAGTACATCAGAGCTGTGTTTGGAAGCAACGGAGAAAGGAAGATCTCCGTTGCCTTTTAAAAGGTGTCTTGCTATGTTAAAAGAGTTTAACATAGCGAGATAGCTTTAAAAAAATCAACGGAGAAAGGAAGATCTCATTTCCCTTTTTTAAAGCTGTCTCGCTATGTTAAATGAGTTTAACATAGTGAGATATCTTTTAAAAAAGCAATGGAGAAAGGAAGATCTTCGTTGCCTTTTTTTTTTTTTTTTTTAGATATCTCGCTATGTTCCCCTCAAAAAAGCTGTGGAAGTGGCAGTAGCCCTAGTGGAATGAGGCCTAATCCCAGCTGGAACCTCCTTGCCATGATGGGAATAACAGAAAGCAATGCAAAACCCAATCCACTTAGAAATAGTTTGTTTAGACACAGGCTTGCCCTGAGAACTCAAAGCAAAAGAAACAAACAACTGCTGAGACTGCCTGAACCCTTTAGTTCTGTCCAAATAATAACGCAACTGCCTGTGTACATCCAAAGTGTGCAAAATCTTTTCCCCTTTATTTTGGGGATTTGCATAAAAAGTAGGCAAATGAATAGTCTGGTTTAAAGCCACACTAGAAACCACCTTAGGCATAAAGGAAGGATTAGTACGTAATGATACCCTATCCTTATGGAAAATCAAGAAAGGCTCAACTGCCATAAGGGCCTGCAATTCAGAAACCCTTCTTGCAGAGGTAATATGTTAAACTCATTTAACATAGCGAGATTACAGCAACGGAGCTCTTCCGTTCTCCGTTACTACCAAAAACACAAAAAATCAAGACTTGTACTAATGGAAAAAGTCCGGGCAACTGGACCTTTTCCATTAGTATAAATCGGATTTACAATGGGCACGTTGACCAATCAGCATGCATGTTTTGGAATATTAATGGGGGGGGGGGGGTCATTGTATAATATACAATATTCTATGTTTAACAATCTTGTGCTTCACATTACAAGACACTGTGTCCACCTTTGCTCTACTACTACAGTAGCTGGGTTATGTTGTTTGTACACCTGTTAACATTCATTCATGGCATTAAAACCAAAGCGAAAGCCTGCATTAGCATCTGCCTTTTAACAATTGCAGACGTACACTGCATCTTTCCTGGGATTTGTGCTGTCAGTATTGGTTTGGTAATACCACACTGTGCCATTAGGTGCCAAGACTTGGGTAAACCAAGCTGGGAGCCAAAGGATGTAATACAGTGCGTTTGTAATGGTGTTGTGGCAGTCTGCTTCTTATGGAAACAGCAAACATTGGTGGATAACTAAATGATTGTCTGATAGATGGAAAACTTAATGATATTCAGATGTAAAGTAAACTGATGCATTATAAGCAGGTGGATATTCTACAGTGAGATAAAGGCAGAACTAGGTAATCAGGATGAACATCTTATTATGCTTGAGTTAATTTACATACACACACACACAAGTATTTCAGACAAGGCAATGCTGCCCTTCTAGCATGGCAGTATACCAAAACAGTCATTCCCATAATAAGCATTTGAGTTGTTGTTATAAAGATATGTAAGCTAGTACTTTAATATAATTTGGTAGTACACTTCAGGCATCACCTATTTCTCAAAGAAACAATTAGTAATAGGTTCATAGGTAGGTACTAAGCTATCGGCCCGAGGGCCTACGTAAGCCTAGCCAACAAGGTTCCCTGGCTTACGCCACCCAAGAAAGTTATTTTCCTGTGCCACTGTCGAGCAGAGACACAGAAGTGATCCCTGGGGTGTATTTCCCATTTATAGTATTATAATAATATATATTAATATTATATTATAATACATTATATTATATATTATATTATATTAAATTATATTATATTATTTATATTATAATATTATATTATATTATAATATTATATTATATTAATATTATAATAGTATTAGTTATTTATTTATAGCGCATGCTCATTTCTATATAATTTCCTACAGTTTGCTGGATGATTCTCTAGAACATTCCCAGAGGTAGTTGTCAATAATAGATTATGTAACTGAATAAGGTCTGATCTTGAGTATCTGTATGAAACACTGTACAAGTTTAGATATTTTAATCTTTCATACTAACTTTACACTTTCAGTTCCGTGGATACTCTTGGTGTATTTCCTCTGTATTCTTTCCAATTTACTTTACACTAGTTTTCTTATAAGGTTTCTGTATTATTATTCCATACTATAGTTTGGGGCTCATGAAACATACAAACAATGATTTCATCATTTCTCATTTCCTATACTTTATAAATCTTTTTGTATAGCCTATAGTTTATAACCGTCATTACCTAATTGGTTGATATGATTCGAAAAACTCATATCTGGATCCACCCGTATACCTAGGTCCTTAAATGAATCTACAGTTTCAATCACTGTGTGTTGTGTTAAGTATTCACCCTTTTGTCTCTCTCTCAAATGTCACATTCTTAGTTTTTCATGTATTTATCAGCATATTATTCTCCATTCCCCAAATGGTCAGTTTATTCAAGTTGGTTTGCAGACACGTCTGTAACAGATATAATCAGTTTGCCCATTCTCAAGTAATCTGCCTGCAGACTATAAAACACCTCAGATGAAAATGATAGTTGTAAAAGATGCAACTTAAACAGGTATGGGTCTAGACAGGGAAGACCTAAGTCAAAAATAAGATTTAGGTATTCCACAGGATTTAAATTGCATTTATTTGTTTTGCTTTATTCATTGTACTAAAGAATGAATTGATTTATTAATAGGCCAGAATTGTGTAATACAGTTTCTAAGCATGTTACATTTGTGCAGTACCTTCTTTACAGTCTCCAATATTTGAGAAGGGTTATCCATACTTTTGTAAGCCATGCTGAAATAGATAAAAAAATAGACATTCCTTTTACTGCTTGTTCAGTAAGGTTGAGTTCTCAGGGAAGGGTTTGAGCAGGTGTTGTGAATGTATTGGCTTAATTGCTAAGTAGTCATGTGATTTATGAGCCTTTTATTACGGTGTAAGTTGGAATGTGTTGTTTGTTTTTCTGATGAAGTTGGTGTGGGACACTGACGAAAAGCCTATTATTGTTGAGCTTAAAATAAAATTTTAACTTGCAGTTTATCAGCATCACTGTGTCTGGAATTGGTGCACCTGCTGAGGTTTATCGTCTTGCCGGCTTCTTTTTTCAAGTTCGTTTTGTTTTGCGGCATTTCGTTTTTTTTTATTTGAGAAGGGTTGACATTTGTCCGGTTATATAGTCTGCATAATTTGAAGTGATGATCAAAACCATCTGATGTTTAGCATCCATTATTTAGTTATTGTTGCACATTACTGTGGTACAGTCTTCTCTACAAGATCAGACTGTAAAGGATTTCTGCATTTAGTTATAAGCTGTTATTCCATCTGCTGCTTCTTGTGTTAAGGGCGCAGGGTCTGAATCTTTCCCATTTTCATTTACTTACTTGTGTGACCTTGTACAAGTCACTTAACCAGAGAGTGCTTTGGTTCAATTAGGAATTTGGGCTGGACTCTGTAATGGTCACCTGGACTGCATACCTAGTAACTTAGTACGAATGTATGGTTGTTTTTGCCAGCCATTCCCTATTTTTTATGACAATATCAGCACACAGTTTTTTTAATGCAACAAAGGTAATTTATTCTTCAGGTACATCAGGCACTGCATTTGGAGGTGAGTAAGGATATGTGGATTATAATGACAGCAGTTTGAGTGGCCTTTTAAGTTTGAAATGTTATGAAAAAGGTACTTTTGGCATTATTGGTTAACATGTTTTGTTTCACTTTTTGGAAAAAAAAATTCAAAACTACAACTTTAAAATGCACTCTAACAAATGTTGTTTTTAATTTCTCCAAGTCTTTTTGGTTTCTAATACCATAACCAGAATGGACCCCATTCCTAAGTCAAAGTATGATTAAAGTTCATGAAATTAGTATTGTTTCACTCTTTGATGTTAGCCAAAAGTGCTCTTCGCAGCACCCGCAATGTGCCCCAGAAATGACTCCTCCTGCAATTCGTATGGTGTTACATGAATTGGTAACATATCTAAATACGATTGTAAATTATTTTTTATAAGACCAGTTGCTCCTACTACTATTGGAACTGTCTAGGTATCTTTCTGCCACGTGGCTCTCATTTCTGCCTGCAGATCGAGGTATTTTATGACTTTGTGTCTCTCTGTACGCAAGACACTGTAGTCACTAGGTGTGGCGATTTAAATGATCAATGCTACTTTTGTCTTCTTTTCTTGGAGCACTATATCCGGTTTTCTAGCATCCATCTTTTGGACTGTTGGTATTGGGTGATCCCAAGTGATGTAAACTTCATAATTTTCTATGAGTCTCTGTGGCTCATGTTTCCAGTGTTTTTCAGTCATTTCAATACCATAATGCTTGCACAATCTCCAGTGTAACAATCTCTCCACATTATTATGCCTTTCAGCATACAGTCCCTCTGCCATTAGAGAGTTGCAACCAGCAATAAGGTGTGTGACTGTTTCCAATTCGGTTCCACAAAACCTGCATACGTCTGATGTCCTTCAAGAATGCAACTGCAGTCATAACATGTGGGTTGTCCTGCCTCAGGCAGCCCTCGGTCGGCCGGATTCCAAAGTCTGGGTCCGACGTCGGCTGATGTCGCATTTCTCTCCGTCAGAGCGGCTGGAGTACATAAGCATCAGCCGACGCCATTTTCTTCAGTCTTTCTTGTCGCGCGGTGCCCAAAGCAGAAGCAGTTCGCAAGTGCCAGTCGGTCAGCTCCTGTATTCTACGATACCGAAGTCATCAAAAAAGCTAAGTACCCCGTTGGGGACCTTTTCTTGCCTCAGCCGATGTCAGAAATTACTGAAAAAGTTAACAATTGTCTTTTTTGTGGTAAACAAATACCGCATAAGGATTTCCACTCTTACTGCCTCCCTTGCCTGGGCCCAGACCACGACGTCTCAGCCTGTGTAGCCTGTGCTCGCTTCAACAAGCGCACTCTCAGGCGCCGGGCGGAGTTCGCTGAAGATTTTTTCGGCGATAAATTTGCTTACACCATGCCGTCGGATCTTCCGACATCGCAAACTCCCAAAAAGCGAAAAGACCGGGACCGACATCCTCGGCCCGCATCTACCACCGACTCCACGCCAAAACCTAGCGCGAGTGCTCCAGTTCCCTCTGAGACGGTCTCTCCACCGCTCCGAACCGAAGACACCACATTACCGACGACTCCGATTCCAGATATTACAACGATGCCAGTTATAGACTTTCCTCCGGATACCGAAACCGAGGAAATACCCGAGACCATTGCTGTAGACAAGGTCACTCCTGCACGTGGAGCTGCCAGGCCTCCTATGGCCATGTCTATTAAGGCCTACACTAGGGCTAAGGCAGCCAGCAAAACAAAGCATATTGCTTCCAAATCCTTACCTCAGCCGACTCCGGAGACACAAATTATGTCCATGGCTGCTGATTTAATTTCCATGATCAGAGGTTCACAGGCCCATCCTGAGAGAGCATCCCAGCCTCCTCCTGATAAAAGGCCCCGGGTTGAACCCTCTGACCCTTCTCCTCCAGATGAAGATTCTGAGGGCTCTGTCCACTCTGATAGCCAGGAAGAGCTCTTCCAGACCAATGAGGACTCGGATGCAGAAGATTCCATACCTTCGGCCTCCCCTCCTGAGGATATTTCTTTTGGGGAAGTTCTGCACACCATGAGGGAACATTTCAAGTGGCAGGGTCAGGAATATTCTGATTCTAGGAAACGCCTTAGGACTTTCTTAAGAAGCCTCAGCACAGGCCCTTAAATATTCCTCCTGTACTTGATGTTCTGGATGATTTGTATTCTGATTCTAGTGCTACCCCTGATTCTCTTCCTCCTGCTCCAGCCAAGCCAGACAGGTATTACAGGGTCCCAGAAACTCATTCCCATTTATTCAGGGCCCATACTGCTGATTTGGAAACTATTTCACAGGGGCCTAAAGGAGTTTCAGCCTCCACCTCAAAAAATCCTTTGCCCTCCAACCGGGAAGCAAGGTCATTAGAGAGATGGGGTAAAAAGGTTTACACATCCACTACCTTATCTATGAGAGCCTTAAATTGCCTTTTTCATATGTTCCAATATCAGGATTATCTCTTAGAAGATTTACAAAAAAACATTAGCTTCTCCTGATCCTTTAGACAGGAAGACTTTGCAGGAAGCTGTACATAACACTCAGCAAGTAAGCAATCACTTCCTGCAGTGTGGATATGATGCACTGGAAGCTTCATGTAGGGCAGCTATGACAGGGGCAGTGATGCGTAGACATGCTTGGTTAAAAGATCAACCTCTACCAGATCATGTAAAAGCAAAACTTCTGGATGCACCTTTGGAAAAGAACAAGCTTTTTGGTGCAAATGCTAAGGATGTGTTAAAGACAATCAAAGAAAAAGCAAAATCAGTTCAGACTGTGAAAGATTTCCTCCAGGTTCAACCCCCCAGATTCAGTAGGAATTGGCCTTCAAAAAACTGGTCCTTTCCTAATCCAGAAAAGTTTCAAAGGGGTAAGAACAGACGTGGCCGAGGAAGAGGCCAATACAGAGGCCCTTACAGGGGGCGACAATGGCAGCCAGGAAACCAAAGAAGTGACGCAGGGGTTTCACCTGCCCAACAACCACAAACTCAATGACTTTCCTCTACTACCGCCTACCAGGGAACAATTAGAAGCTCCCTTGGGCGGAAAATTATCTCTGTTTGCAGAAAACTGGCACAGACTGACAAAGGACAAATGGATTTTGGACATTATAGACCGAGGGTACAGGTTTCATTTTCATACCTTACCAAGAAAACAAGGCATGCCAAATCTACCACAACATCAAAGGGCAGAGGCTATCAAGCAAATCACTCTGCTGACTCGAATGAAAGCAATAGAAAGAGTTCCACAACAAGAACAAGAACAGGGGTTTTACTCAAGACTGTTCCTTGTTCCAAGAAAAGAATCTCAATGGAGACCAATACTGGACTTGTCCGCATTAAACACCTTTCTCATAGTACCAAAGTTCAAAATGCTGACTCTACAGCAACTCCTTCCCATGCTGGGCAAGGGGTCGTGGCTGATTACTCTGGACCTCAAGGAGGCATACCTGCATGTCCCTGTCAGACACAGCTGCAGAAGATACCTCAGATTTCTTGCAGGGCCAGAGCATTATCAATTCTCAGCATTGCCATTTGGCTTACCTACTGCGCCCAGAGTATTTACAAAATGCCCGGCTTCAGTAATTGCTCATTGCAGGCTCCAGGGTATACAAATTTACCCGTACCTGGACGACTGCCTCATACAAGCGGACGACAAATTGATGTTGACAAAAAACCTGGATTATGTCATACGATTACTTCAAGCTCTGGGATACACAGTCAACTTCCAAAAGTCAAGACTGCAGCCATCCCAGCAAGTAATCTTCTTAGGAGCCAAACTAGACACAGCCTCTCAGATGGCTTACCTGACAGAAGACAAGCAAGAGAAGTTAACTCATTACTTCAAAGGTTTAGCAAAACTCACCCAGATGACTGCAAGGAAATTCCTACAGGCCCTGCGTTACATGACATCCTGCATTCTACTGGTTCCATTAGCAAAACTACACATGAGAAAGCTTCATTGGTACCTAAAAAGCATTTGGTCTCAACACAGTAACAACTTGGAGACAATCATACCACTCATTCCATGCCTACAAAAGGAATTCCTATGGTGGGCCTTGGTGAGCCAGGAAAACACAGGTATGTCATTCAAAAAACCACAGATAACACAGACCATGACTACAGACGCCTCAGACCTTGGATGGGGGGCGCACATGGAAGGCAGGTGTATACAAGGACAATGGTCTCCAAAGGAAACACATCTGCATATAAACCAAAAGGAAATGCTGGCAGTTATGCATGCTATCGAGGCTTTTCAACACCAACTCCAGCAAGGCCATTTAATGATAAGGACAGACAACACCACTGTGATGTGGTACATAAACAAGCAGGGGGGCACCCACTCTTACCCCCTTTGCAGACTGACAATGCAGCTTTGGGAGAAGTCTCTGAGCCTAAGCATCCAGTTACAATCCCAGTTTGTTCCAGGAAAAGACAATGTGTTGGCGAACAGCCTAAGCAGGAATTTCACAGATCCATACGAGTGGAGGTTACATCCGAAGGCTTTCAGACAACTCACTTCGACATGGGGCAAGCCAGAAGTGGACCTATTTGCCTCTCACCTCAATCATCTTCTACCAAAATTTTGCACAAGGACATACCATCCAAAGGCTTGGAAAATAGATGCCCTTTCATTCAACTGGAACTCCCTAGCAATCTATGCATTCCCACCTCTGCCTCTGATGACCTCAGTATTACTAAAGATCAAAGCAGAGAAGCCCAAGGGAATCATAATAGCTCTGGTAACCCACTACTACGGAGCATATGTCACACCAGGAGGTGGGCCCTCCCTCAGTGGCCTCTACTTTTGACTCAACACAATTTCAAAACACTGCATCCAAGCCTTCAGACACTGCAGCTAACAGCCTGGGAGATCCCATAAATAACTTCAGCTTATCTCAGCGGATACTAACAGAGGCTCGAAGACCATCCACCAGAAAGGTTTACTTAGCAAAGTGGAAAAGATTCAGCAATTGGAATACCAGCAAGGGACATGATGCATCATTACTGAGCATCCCACTCATCTTGGAATATTTGGCAGATATGTTACAGAGCGGCCTCTCATATTCTTCAATAAAAATACATGCATCTGCTATTTCAGCTAGATACAACACTGATCCTCCTGTTTTCTCTCACCCCTTACTAAGACAATTCCTCAGGGGAATCAAGAACATTAAGCCACCAAGAAAGGCCCCAGTGCCAGCCTGGGACCTCAATTTTGTCTTAGAAAAACTGACTCTACCTCCTTTTGAGCCAGCAGCTTCAGTTGACTTGCAATTTCTCTCATGGAAAACAGCTTTCCTGTTGGCAATTACCTCAGCAAGAAGGGTTTCGGAGCTACAGGCCCTAATGGCAATACCACCCTTTATTATTTTCCACAGAGACAGGGGTTCATTAAGGACCAACCCTACTTTTATGCCAAAGGTGGTATCTAGGGTTTCTCTAAATCAAGCCATTCATCTGCCTGCTTTCTTCCCCAATCCTGAGAATAAGGGGAAAGACTTTTGCATACCTTGGACATTCATAGACAACTTCGATACTACCTGGACAGAACCAAGGCCAGTAGGAAGTCTGAACAGCTTTTGTGGCTTACGCCTGCAGTCCAAGGAAAAGCAATTTCAAAACAGACTATTTCTAAATGGATTGGACATTGCATCAGATTCTGTTATTCCTTTCATGGGAAGACTGTTCCAGCCTATGTCAGACCACATTCCACCAGAGCTACAGCCACCTCTACAGCATTTTTAAGAGGGGTGCCTACAAAGGACATTCTAGAAGCTGCTACATGGAGCTCCGTGCATACATTCTCCAAACACTACAATCTCCTCTATATTCCAGATCCAGAGCAGGCTTTGCTTGCAGTCCTGCAGGGTTTGATTGCCACACCATCTCTTTCCTAGAGCATACCTCCTCCCCCAGCTAAACTATGGTATTCTACCCACATGTTATGACTGCAGTTGCATTCTTGAAGGACATAGTACAGTTTTGTACCTACCATAAATGTAGATGTCCGATAGACATGCAACTGCAGTCGGGTTTTCCCTCCCTCCATACCCCTCTATGCCTAGGGTCCACTCCTATCCCCCTTTCTCTTAGCTGGGGATATCTGTTATGGTGTATTTGTTTTATTGCTCATGTATTTGTTTGGAATCCTGTTTTTGTCTTCCAATTTGATTACAGCCTTCCTTGGAGGGCACCTGGCATCTTGGGCAAGAAACACTGAAGAAAATGGCGTCGGCTGATGCTTATGTACTCCAGCCGCTCTGATGTCAGAGAGAAATGCGACATCAGCCGACGTCGAACCCAGACTTTGGAATCCGGCCGACCGAGGGCTGCCTGAGGCAGGACAACCCACATGTTATGACTGCAGTTGCATGTCTATCGGACATCTACATTTATGGTAGGTACAAAACTGTACTTTTCTCCCACATGTTCAATGGACTTAGTAAACCAGTGTATATGTAGCCCACTATCTTGGGCTGCCAATATTAACCTTTCATTTCTTGATGTAAATTCACCTCTCCTTAACCATTCCTGCGTTCGTTCTTGATCAACATAAGGCTCTTCCAGAAGTTTTTTATACTTGCAACTATATTTATATTTTTTCCACATGTTTTGCCTTCTCATCTGGTCCTTTACCTTATATTCTTTCTTTTGTTTTTTTAGCACATTAAGTCACTGCTTGGTTTTTATCCACTTCTGGTTTGATTTCCATTCCTGCTTGATGTCGAAATGCTTCTGCTAAATTAAGCAGAGATGTCATCTTAGATTTATTCTCCTTATGTTTCAAAATTTTCACTACATTTAGATCTTGTGAGGTCAGTAGATATGTGTGGAGTCCCACGATTGCAGATCTATACATGTAATCAATTTCAAGGAGGCCCATCCCTCCTTCAGAATGGGGAATATATAATCTTGGTATACACTGATTTTTATAAATCATTTGGTGAACATGAAGCATCCTTCTTGTTTTAATATCCAATCTATCCAACACTTTTTGGGGCCAGTCAGTCACTCCAAAACTATAAGTTAGGGCAGGAAGAGCAAATTGATTTATAGCTTGGATCTTGTTCCTATGTGTCAGGGCTGTTTTCAGGATTAATTTAAGTCTTCTAAAGTACTCTCTACTAAGTTTTATTCACATTTGTTCATGTTTTATTGCTGATCCTTCATCAATTCCCTCTTGCTCAAGTTCTTTTATATCACATTCTTGTCCCAAATTGATGTTTTCCTGGTGCTGCAATTTTCCTTTTTTTAAGGCTGCTTTTGCACATTTATCAAGACCAAATGACATTCCAATATCATCTGAAAAAGTTTTGACAACCTGCGGCTGTGCTTTCAGTTCCTCATCTGATGAGCTATACAATTTTAAATCATCGACAAAGAGAAGATGAGAAGTCATTAGACTTTGTTGTTTTCTAGAACCCAAATTCTAGCCATGATCTATGCTGTTAAGTAAACAGCTTAATGGATTAATGGCAAGGGAAAATAGCAGCGGTGACAGGGAGTCACCCTGGAATATCCCCCTTTGGATTTTTCTCCCTGGGATAATAATCTGTCCTTTTATCATGGCTTAATTGCAAAGTGGTCTGCCACTGTTTCATGGTTACTGTAATGTAATCAATCAGTGTAGGATGTACCTTATACATTTTTAAGCACTCTTTTATCCATGAATGTAGGATACTATCAAATGCTTTTTTATAGTCAATCCATGCCATACTTAGATTCTTCCCTTTCTTACAGTTCTCCACTATAATTTTATTTAACAACAAATGATCATTTGTTCCATATGACTTTCTTTTATTGCCCTTTTGTTCTACTGCCATAATTGAGTTTTCTTCTAAATGACTATAAACTCTGTCGGCGTCAGGGCCTGTGTATAGTTTATGCGTTGTCGGAAGACAAGTTATTGGTCTATAATTTTTAGGGTAGCTTGCAGGTTCACTCTAAAGTAAGAGCATTGTTTTTCCTGTTGTTAACCAATGCAGTGTCTGTTCGGGGTGTGCATATAAATGGTTCTCACTCATGGCTAGATCCTCATGTAAAGAATTTAATACTTTAAGCCAAAAGTTAGGTACTGCATCTGGGCCTTGGGTTTTCCACTTAGAGGCTTTTTTCAACTCTCTGGCTGTTGTTTCATCCCATTTCATATCCTGTACCTTTAAACTTCTTATTCTTTCTTTTACTTCTTCTATCCATTTAGCATTTTTTGCTATGTTCCACAGGATCTTCATAGATAATTCTCCAAAATGTGTCTACTTCCTCTTTTTTCAGCGGTCTATCAATTCCTTTTACCTTATTTCCCAATTCTCTATAAAACTTTTTTGGGTCATCAGTAAATTGCTTATTTTGTGCTTTTCCCTTATATTTATCTTTGTATCTTCTGAGTCTTTCCGCCTGTTTTGAAATTTTTAGTTTATCTGCAATAGTGCATAATAGATCCTGGTCTGTTCTAATGCTGTGCATTGCTTTTATCACATCTATCTTAATATTTTTGTTGATCTGTTCCCTCTTCTATAATCTTCTGACAATGACACTTCTTGTCTTAGCTGCTTTATAGTTTTCTCTTTTCGATATTTCCATGATGATATTGGCTTTCACACCCCTTTTCCCTCGCTACCCTATGTTCCTGTGGTAGAATTTTATCAGTTATTAATTTAGCAGCACAGTAATATATTCTGTTTACTTCTGTTATATCGCATGGATCTCTATGGATAGTCCTAATTACTGTGTTCATTTGTTTTATCAAGCTTCTGACTTTTGGGGTTTTATTAACCATCTGCAGTCCATTTCTCTTATTGATCTTGATATATCTCTTTGTCTATTAAATCAGCAACTCTTCTCGTAACTCCTTTTCTTCCATACGGAGGGTACATTCCTTGTTTTCCATTTCCTGCGGGTATTTTGTAGAAAGTTCTATAACATCTTCTTATGGCACATTTTCTTCAATTTCATCCTGTCATGTGTTGTTTTGTCATATGGAAACTCACTGACCTATCACTCCTCAACATTGACTGCATCAGAGTTTCCACAGTTTCCTGTTCCTTTCCTTGCTGTCTAGCTTCAAGTGAACTTTTATACTGGCTTCCTGTGGAAGGCTCCAAAATATCTTGATAGGGCACCTGACCTGTTGCTTCCTGTTGCACTGGTTTCCCCTTAATTTGGATACCCATTGCTTTATCCTGTTGTGGTGCTTTCTGCATTTGATTTTCTACACTGAATCCTTCTCTTTGCCGCTGTTCCATTACCTCAATTTCTATTTCTTCGACTTCTCCATGACTAATCTCTTGTTCTACTTTTCCTCTTAGTCTTCTTATTTTTTGTATTCTAAAGTTTTCCATATCCGGATTCCTTTACGTATATTTTTCTTCAAATATCTTCGGTGCTGCTCTTTTTGTATTAGTTTTGCTTTCTCCTTTGCATAAATATTACACCATATTAAATCTCTTTTTCTGTCCCCTGTCCATATTTCTTCTTCACATGTCTCCTGATGGATCTTGCTTTTCCTTATTCTGAGGATTCACTCCATCATGCTGTGATGTAGTCTGTTTTAGACCTTCTACATTAAATCCTTCACCACGCAGGGACCCCCATAACTTCAGTTTCTATTTCTTTAACTTCTACTTTACTAATCATCTTTTCTACGTTAAATCTTTGTGCTTTTAGTGTTTTTATTGTGAAATGTTCCATATCTGGATGCCTTTGTCTGTATTTTTCTTCGAATATCTTTGAAACTGCCCTCTGTATATTAGTTAACTTGGCTTTCTCCTTTGCATAAATATTGCAAGATATCAAATCTCTTTCTTTCCCATGTCCATATTTCATTTTTATATTTTTCAAATATCTCTAGATTTTGTTGATATTTTCTGACTTCCTCAGAGTCTTCTTTTTCCAAAGAGATCAAAGTTTCTTGATCTATATACTGTTTTTCAAAAATCTGTTGTATTAATGAAAGCAATTTTTTTATTTGAAGCTTGTGACAGTTTTTCTTGCGGAAGTATTTTTCTTGCCTCTAATTTCTCTCTTAATCGTTTTGTATATCTTGTGTCTGGAAATTCTGGGCTTTTTACATAATAGTAACAGTACATCATTTCTTTCTTATCCTCAGTAGTCCAGTCTGTCGTCTTTAGGGCTCTTCTTTGGCCAATCAATTTTTGTCATTTTTGTGGACTACTACTACCTTCTACAATAGGGGGGGGGCATCCTCCCCTTGAGCCTGGCCTGGCCCCATTGTAGGATTGTTTCTGTATTTTGAGGATTCTACACTGTCATTTTTTCCAGTCTTGGCACCAGTGCGCCTACCAGGATTGGGCACTTTATCCTGGGTGTTGTGCACCCAGCTATCTTTTTTTATTTTTGATTTACTTCTGTCCATGATATATGCTATATAAATACAGTCTATGTATCAGTGTCGCCTTGGTGAGATTTTGTGAAAAACAGGGTCCACCTCACGAAAGTACTCACCAAGACTTAAGGATGAATTCAGTTTCAGCACTACTATGCTCCATTGCTTGCTGACCTTTCATCTCTCCATCAGGACCCCATGTTGCTGTATGAAACAAGAAATGTAATTTAAAACAGTCAAGATGGTGAATCCATAGGTTCATAAATAACTTACTAGGCTATTGAAGATCTTAAGAAGCCCAGCTTTACATTCCCATGGTAGTCTTTAGCACTTATATTTTGCATGTGAATAATCTAGAGGTGGGCAGAACATGGATATGTTGAGACATTTACTTGTTGCCCCATCCATGAGGACATGGTTGCTAAACCGGGGTGAATTTGTGGTTTCTCATCCATCCATTTATCCAAATTACTTTTGAATAGAGTAAGATAAGTGCTTCACTTTATGTGGAGTGGAAGATGGTTCCATAGAAGAGGTATTCTCTATGACACATACTGATCCCTCAAACATGTTCTTTTTGTGTTGCAGAAGAGCTTGAGATCCCTTGAGTGTGTATTCATGCTACTGTTGTTCTTGCAAACATGTAATAGTTATGACAGGAAACGCATCTTTTACTAGTCTGTATGACACACAGAAAAAGGGACAAGGCTTTCAGATTGTCTGCATATTTTTTGTGATTTAGGTCCTTGATTTTATTTATTTATTTATTTATTTTAGTGAGACGGCAAAGCAGTGTTGTCACTCCAGTTCCGACAAGTGTTTGGACAGGTACATACTGAATAGGGCATCATATTCGGTGATTAGCCTGATGAGAGCCAAGTACAGTGGAATGATTATATCCATGGACCTGGTTGATTTACTTTTAAATATAAACTGTGCGATGAAAAAGGACTTCCTTGTGATGGTGGATATTTGGTGATCAAACGATAGGTCATTTTTGACACAGGTTCCCAAATCTTTGACTACTGTATCAGCTTTCCGCGGTGTGTTGTTAATGTGATAGTTACAAAAAAAGTCATGCTTGCCAAAGGTTATGGTTATACATTTCTTAACATTTAATTTTAATCCATGGTTTTGACACCAGCTATTTCTTAAGACTAGGTCCTCTTGGAGGATTTTTTTGTCCTCTTTGGAGTTTATTGGTATCAAATTTACAGTTGTCTGTAAACTCAGTCAGCCATAAACATTTAACATTTGCTTTGATGTGTGAAAATAAATGGCAAAGAGGAATGGCCCAAGGACTGAACCTTGGGGTACACTGCTAGTAACAGGTCTTGTGGAGGAGGTAGAGTCATCCACCTTAATTTCCAGGGTACTGTTTGTGAGCCAGTAAGCTATCCAATGAGTTACATAGTGATTTACATTTAGCCTGGAAGAGTTATCCATGATACAAGTGTGTGGGATGGTGCTGAATGCCTTTTTGAAGTGTAGATATGTGGTGTGTACTGATTTTCTCTCACCTCTTGCTTCAGTAACATTCTCAAAGGTGTCAGCCCGCTTAAGTAAGCAGGCTCTGCTCTTCACAAATCCCAACTGGCTTTGGTAGAGAGTTTTTAATTTCTGCCTGTCCTTGTTTATTAATTCCCTAATGGTCCTTTTATATGAGGGTGGTCAGGCTCTAAAGAATATATGCATTTATGCTTAGTTCTAAAAATGTGAGTGGGGGCCCATGATTTGAAAACAGCACAGAGCCCACGATGGACTTAAATCAACTCTAACTGTTGTGCCCTATACCATGCCTCAGACCCATCCATAACACTTGATATCTTTACTGCTCCTATGAAATCAGTCCTTTACAAACATTTCCCAACTACAAGAAGACGAATGAAGGGACAAAACTGCCATAAAGAAGATGATGAAGGACAGGGATTGGGCATGGCAACGTTTGAAAAAACTCTCAGAATAATCAAAACTACAAATCATTCGTAGCACTTGGACACACCTGCCGAATGCAAATTTAAAAAAAGTCATTAGCCCATACTAAACCTCAGTCCACATTAGTCCAGCCAAAACAGTTCTGGACAGTAATCATGAACACTGCGTATTTCAACAATAATATTTCTAGCATAGAAAATATAAACATGCTTAAGAGCTTCAAAATACTCATTACTTCTCCTGTTAAACCAGCTTCTGCAACTAATCATTCCTCTTAATATAGATACAGCATGACCTCCCATTCTTCAGGCTGTAACTACTCTAGTCTCTCCCCCCAACCTCCCACCCTTGCACCACCAAAGTTTCCCAACTCTCATGCTCCTTTTGGTCCCCTCCCTGTTTCATGCACTCCATCATAATTCCTGTTCCTAAACATCATCAGCCCCATTCCCTTAGGACTTTGACACATTAGCCATCCTCTGCTCTATTGCAAAGACATTTGAGAGAGTGATTTTATGATAATCTCAATGACCATGTAGAACCCCAGGTTCATACCCCTTGCACTTGTCTTTGACTGCAGGGTTATGGGGAAATATGCTAGAACTGAAAGCTTGATTTGTTTTTCATGCTTTGGATTGTTTGCTGACAGTCATAGGTGAGGAACATGTTGCACCGAATGCAGAGACATTAATCCCTGTACAGCTAATAAAGCTGAAGCCCAAAGACTGGTCCATGGCTTCTGCCTCTCACTCATCTGCCTTTTTTTCTACTCCACTGCATTAATGGCAGTCTGAAGACAAAAATTAACTTTTTTTTTTATCATGGCTCTTCAATGAAGCAGAACATTAATGTGCCTGATCCTTTAGTAAGCTTTTTGGGTCAAGTAGAAGTAATAATGTTTTAGTTATCTGTTTTGGCAATCATTATCACATTCCTTTACCATTGCCACACGATAGATATTTTGCTACTTTGCCTTATGTAGGATGCATTCCACTTGTTAAACAATATTCACTGTTGTTTTGATGTCTGAGCTGTTCCTGATGCACCCCACTTGCCTTCAATATTTTAAACATATTTAGTTGTCTTGTCATTGTTGTTGGCAACAACAACTTCCCTATTATGTCTTTCATCACTTTTGACTGCATTGGCTGTAGGGTCTAGAAATATCTTTTAACCTTTCACATAGCTTGCTCCTTCCATTGCTGCTTTAGCCAGTTACTCCTGCAGATCACCAAGATGGAATGTCTCTCTGTCTGTCTTTCTCTCTCTCTTGCTTTGGGTAAGGGATTTTTTTTTTGTTCAAATGCTCCTTCACCCTTCTTGATCATAGAGTTTCACAGCATGCTTATTTGGCCCTTTTGTTCCTTCCACTTGAGAGCAGTGGCTTTTCAGTTTTGGATTCACTAGTGCTTTGGAGTGGGGGTCAAGCAACCGGGAGTAGTGCTGTTTGTCCTGAAGGGGACAAGAACATTTTTAAGTTAAACTTAATGATCTCCACAGGTTTGATGACACAGAGATATGTTAGTTAGCAGTAGCTTAGCTAGGGCAGGGTGAGAGGGACAGCTGCCCCGGGTGCAAAGTGTTAGGAGGATACGACCAGCTGGTCCTGATCTTTTGTTAATGCAGTACTGGCTTTTAACCGCTGGTATTGCATTTGATGCCAAAGCGGAGTGCTTCAAGCACTCTATCTGTGGTCTAAACTGTACTGTTTAAAAGTAAAAAAAAAAAAATATGAAAAAACTTTTCTGTTTTAACTAAACCTGTAGTGCTCCATATAGGCAGGGTATAAACTGTAGCAACTGTGTAGCAGCGTTGATGGCTTTTTATTTTTTGCTCTTAAGTGGAAGAGCTTGGGGTGGGGTTGTAGATTTTACTGTAATAAACCAATCATTTACAATGTATGCTTATCAGAGTGAATTGCTTTTTTATTGCTCTTAATTTGAATAGCAGAGGGGATGAGGAGCTGGTGAACCAGCTATACTTCTGAGTTATGGATAGGCACTGAAGAGTGTCCTCAGTTTGAGCTCCATCCCTGCAACCAGAGAGTGGTCACACCTACTCAGTTTTATCCTTCCTCCTAGTCCTGGTGCTCCTTTTGATCTTCTGCTCCTTCAGAGCTCAGTGAAGGATTGTCAGCTTCCACTTGAGGCAAAAAAAGGAGGGGTGTCCCAGACCTTAGATTTTCTCATTGGTTCAACATGTGGTCGTACTTGCCTTCATAGATGTAGGAGCATACACACATGCCAACACTTTGTAAAGAAGTTAGGTGTAACCTGACAAAAAGGTGTCCATGGCAGGTAGTAGCATTGTATTACACTGGGTATTATAGTGGATTCAGTAACATGGAGTCGTTTTAATGCGTTATTGATTTCAGTGATCCACAAGTGAAAGGAAGGAGTGTTCCAGGAGATCAGTGAAATTACAAAACCAAACAACTTTAAATTTATGAAATAAGTCCTGCAGATGTGCAATGGCCAGTTATAACTAGAGGGAGAAGCAATACCAATAAAATAAAGTGATGGAGAAGGAAAGTAGCAAGTGTCCGAAGAAGACTGGGGAATCAAGTGACCTGCGTGGCATTAATGCCTAATTATTGCTTGGTGAAGATTAAGGGTTACATGTTTGAGCCCAGATAATCTGTAAGAAGAATATTGGTTCCATAATAGTGTTGGATTGGTCTAGGTACATTTGTGTCCAGTGGTGTCTGTGGTCACAGTTGGAAACAAAGTCATACCAATTAGTTGCACGATGTGATAGAACAGAGTGTGAAAGAGATGAGGAATGGGAACAGAGATGAAACAGTGGATTACTAAAGCAAATGAACTGGTAACTACAATTTCTTTCTTTCTTTTTTGTATATTGTGGTTCTCCACTAGCTGCAGGATATAGGGGTGAATATGCTGGCAGATGAAAGTGAGTATTTAAAAGAAAACGTTTTTGAATCTTGGAGCAGACTATATTAAAGTTTTCACAAACACTGAATGTAACAACACAAGGTATTGATTAATGCACTGGCTGCTTTTAGATAGTGTAAAAAAGAAGTGGTCAGGAAATGTTTAGTGTCTACTGAAAATTCATCTGTGTAGGCCAGTGTGTTGCACAGTCAGTGGACATTTATCAGTGGACACTTGCTTGTGAAAATTATATGCTAATGTTGAACTGTTAGAGTAAATCATTAAAAATGACCTGTTGAAGTCTTGCTGTTTAGATGTTCATCGTGCATACAGCTGCAGTCATAACAGATGGGTTTTCCTGCCGTCAGGCGGGTCCTCGGTCGGCCGAATTCCAAAGTCTAGGTCCGGCGTCGGTTTTCGTCACTTCCTCCCTGACGTCAGTGTGACAGGGGTATAAAAGATCCAGCCGATGCCATTTTCTTCAGTCTTTCTTGCTGCACGGTGCCCGAAGCAGAAGCAGTTCGCAAGTGCCAGTCGGCCAGCTCCTGAGATTACGAATATTTTTCAACCGAAGTCTTCTTGAAAGCTAAGTACCCCATTGGGGAAACTTTTCTTGCCTCAGACCGATGTCAGACAAAGTTAATAATTGCATTTCTTGTGGGAAGCAAATACTGCATAAGGATTTTCATTCCCTCTGCATTCCTTGTCTAGGCCCAGACCACGACATCTCGGCCTGTCGTTTTTGTGCTACATTCAACAGACGCACTATTAAGCGTCGGGCGGAGTTCGCCCAACACTATTTTGGCAAAAAGTTTAATTACATTATGTCGTCGGATACTCCGACTCCAGTTATAAGTAAAAGGCTCAAAGATAAGGATCGACATACGAGGTCCGCAACTTCTATCGACACCACGCCAAAACCGACTACAGGTGCTCCGGTTCTCAGTGAGGTGCCTACGCAGCCCCTGACTACCGACGACACTTCATTGGCGGTGTCTTCTGTGCCCGAGGTCGCAGGCTCTTCGGCCCACACCCCGACTACAGATACTGAAGCCACTATTGGCAGTGAAACTCAGAGTTTAGATAGACCTGCCACCTCTCAAGGTGTCTACAGGCCTTCCTCTTCTTTTTCCATCTATACTTTCACTAAGTTTAAATCAGCCATGCATACTAAAAAACAAGCTCCACAGGGCCCTTCTCAAGGCCCCATGCCCAAAAAGCAGATGCTCAAAATGGCTGAGGATTTGATTACTCTTATTAGGGGTTCTCAACCCCCCCCCCGGACAAAAGACCCAGAGTGGAGGAAGAATCCCCCTCCTCGGACCAGGTCTCCATTATTTCAGAACATTCTGAAGACCAGTAACATTCTTACTCCCCTTTTGAAGATTCTGATGCAGAGGAGTCCATTCCCTCTGTCTCCCCCCCTGAGGATTACTCTTTTGGGGAAACCTTACATACCTTGAGGGCACACTTCCACTGGGAAGGCCAAGAGTACTCAGACTCCAAGAAAAGGCTTAGGGATTTCCTCTTGCTCCCTCAGCACAGGCCTCTGGCTATACCTCCTGTCTTAGACATTTTAGATGACGTGTATTCAGAGGCCTGCCTTAACCCAGATTCTTTACCTCCAGCTCCAGTCAAGCCTGACAGGTATTACCGGGTTCCTGACTCGCACCAATTCCTATACAAAAGCCATGTGGCTGACCCAGAACCTATATCACAGGGTCCCAAGGGAATTATGGCCTCCACTGCTAAAAATCCATTACCTTCAGAGAGAGATTCCAGAGCTTTAGAGAGGTGGGGGAAAAAGGTTTACACCTCGGCCACCTTAACCATGAGGGCATTAAACTGTCAGTTCCATATGTTAAAGTACCAACAATTTCTGTTATCACAGTTGAGAAACAAAATGTCACAACCTGAACAACCAGACTTGAAGGAGTTGCAGGATTTGATACATAGTGCAGAACAAGTGGGTAAACATACCTTGCAATGTGGTTTTGATGCTTTAGAGGCCTCATGTAGAGCTGCTGCTACAGGATCAGTCATACGTAGGCATGCCTGGCTCAAAGAGCAAACCTTACCAGATCATGTCAAAGCTAAATTGCGAGATGCCCCTTTGCAAAAAGATGTATTGTTTGGTGTTAAAGCTGAGGAGGTATTAAAGAAAATGGAGGAGAAGGCAAAATCAATGCAAACAGTAAAAGATTTCCTACAGGTACAACCTCCACGTTTCAGTAGAAATTGGCCTTCCAAAAATTGGTCCTTTCCAGCCACAGACAGACCCCAAAGAGGTAGATACAGGCGCCCGAGGGGCAGAGGGCAATCTCAAGGATCATTTAGAGGCCGACAATGGCAAGCACCCACACAAAGAGGTGGTGAGGATAGTTCACAGCCATTCAGAAAGCAGAACCAATGACTTTCCCCTTTGCATGCCAAGCAAGGCTCAAATGGCAGCACCTTTAGGCAGAAAACTGGCATTATTTTCGAAAAATTGGCATATTGTCACAAAAGACAAATGGATCCTGGACATTATAGACAGAGGCTACAGATTTCACTTTCACACCCTTCCAAAAATTAGAGGCATGCCAAACCTGCCACACAATCAAAGGGCAGAGGCACAGAAACAAATTTCAGATCTCATGCACATGAAAACTATTCAAGAGGTACCTGTACAAGAACAGGGTCAAGGTTTTTATTCCAGACTATTCCTGGTACCAAGGAAGGGAAAAGATTGGAGACCTATTTTGGACCTATCCATCCTAAACACTTTTTTTTTTTACTCGTGCCAAAATTCAAGATGCTCACATTACAGCAGCTTCTTCCCAGGCTGGGCATGGAGACTTGGCTGGTAACATTGGACCTCAAGGAGGCATAACTGCATGTCCCAATCAGACAAGATTGCAGAAGATACCTCAGATTTCTTGCAGGTTCAACCCATTATCAATTCTCTGCATTGCCCTTTGGCTTATCTGCTGTGCCCAGAGTGTTCACGAAATGCCTGGCATCAGTAATCGCCTACTGCAGACTTCAAGGGATACAAATATACCCTTATCTGGACGACTGCCTGATCCAAGCGGACAGCAAGCACATACTTATGAAACATCTGGCGATGTCCTTCAAGGATGCATCTGCAGTCATAACATATGGGTTGTCCTGCCTCAGGCAGCCCTTCGGTCGGCCGGATTCCAAAGTCTGGGTCTGGCCTCGGCTGATGTCGCACTTTTCCCCGACGTCAGAGCGTCTGGGGTATAAAAGCATCAGCCGACGCCATTTTCCTCAGTCTTTCTTGCTGCGCGGTGCCCGAAGCAGAAGCTGTTCGCAAGTGCCGGTCGGTCAGATCCTGTGATTCAGCTACCGAAGACTTCGAAAAGGCTAAGTACCCCATTGGGGACTCTTTCTTGCCTCAGCCGATGTCAGATAAAGTAAATAATTGTTTAACTTGTGGGAAACAAATACCTCTTAAGGATTTCCACTCCTACTGCCTTTCTTGCTTAGGCCCAGACCACGACGTATCTGCCTGTTCAGCCTGTGCTTCCTTCAACCGACGAACTCTTAGACGTCAGTCGGAGTTTGCAGAGGAATTTTTTGGGGCTAGTTTTGCATATAAAATGCTGTCGGAGACTCCAACATCGCATTTGGTGAAGAAACGGAAGGACAAGGACCGACACTTGCGGCCCGCGGTTTCAGCTGAAACCACGGTAAGGCCTACCGCGAGTGTCTCGGTTTCAGCCGAAACAGAGTCCTCGGAGATTCCTCCTTCCGAATCCACTCAACCGACCACCGCAGCCCGGGAGGCCCCGGCTGAGTCGGCTACCGAGCTACCTACCGAAACCAGTGTCCAGGAAATGTCCGACACCATACCTTTGGACAAATCTACTCCTGCACGTGGGGCAGCTAGGCCCCCTGCTTCCATGTCCATTAAGGCCTTTTCTAGGGCTAAAGCTGCTAAACTTTCTAAAGCTTTGCCTCCCAAGACTACCTCCCAGAGGCCTTCCTCTAGTTCTCAGATCCTCAGCCTTGCAGAGGACCTTATTTCTTTAATTAGAGGTTCACAACCTTACCCGGACAGGGCCTCTCACCCACCACCAGACAAAAGGCCCAGGACTGAGCCCTCTGACCCACACTCTTCAGATGAGTCCACGGATGGATCTGAGTTGTCAGACCACCAGGAGGAGGCTTATTCGCCCTATGAGGATTCTGATGCTGAAGAATCTATCCCTTCGGCCTCCCCTCCAGAAGAGTTTTCCTTTGCTGAGACTCTACATTCCATGAGAGAGCATTTTCAATGGCAAGGTCAGGAATTCTCTGATTCTAGAAAAAGATTAATGACCTTTTTGCATTTGCATCAACATAGGCCCTTAGCTATACCTCCTGTTTTGAATGTAATTGATGATGTATACAATGATGTCAGTACAGCCCCTGATAGTCTCCCTCCGGCCCCTGCCAAACCTGATAGATACTACAGGGTCCCGGATTCTCATTTTCATCTGTATAAAGCCCATTCTGCAGACCCAGAAACTATTTCTCAGGGCCCTAAAGGGGTTGCGGCTGCCATTGCCAAAAATCCTCTACCTTCTGAAAGAGAGTCTAGAGCTTTAGAGAGATGGGGAAAGAAGGTATATACTTCTGCAACTCTTTCCGTCAGGGCATTAAATTGTCAATTTCATATGATACAGTACCAAGAGTATTTGTTAGATGAACTGAATAAGAAGCTTTCTTCTCCTGAACCCCTTGACCGTAAATCCCTTCAGGATTTGGTACACAACTCACAGCAGGTTAGTAATCATTTCTTAAAGTGTGGTTATGATGCACTGGAGGCTTCATGTAGGTCAGCTATGACTGGGGCAGTTATTCGTAGGCATGCCTGGCTGAAGGAACAATCTTTGCCAGACCATGTTAAAGCTAAACTCCTGGATGCTCCAATGGAGAAACAAAATTTATTTGGCTCCTCGGCTCAGGAGGTCTTAAAAAAGTTTGAAGAAAAGGCAAAATCTGTGCAAACAGTTAAGGATTTCCTGCAAGTACAACCACCGAGATTCAGCAGAAACTGGCCTACTAAGAATTGGTCCTTTCCAGACTCGGATAGAGCCCAGAGAGGCAGAAACAGGCACCCCAGAGGCAGAGGGCAATCTAGGGGCTCCTACAGAGGCCGTCAGTGGCAGCCTGCCAACCAGAGAGGTAGTGCAACAACAACTACTACACCAGGACAGACTCAATGACTTTACTCTGATTCCGCCTACCAGGGCTCAACTGGAAGCACCCTTGGGCAGAAAGCTTGCTTTATTCTCAAAAAACTGGCATTATATTACAAGGGACACATGGACACTGCAAATAATAGACAAAGGATACAGGTTCCACTTCCACACTTTGCCAAAAAGAAACGGAATGCCAAACCTACCACCAAATCAGAGGGCAGAGGCTTTAAAGCAGATCAACAACTTGCTTCAAATGAAAGCTATAGAAAAGGTACCACTTTCAGAACAAGGCCAAGGATTTTACTCCAGACTATTCCTTGTACCAAGAAAAGAAAATCAATGGAGGCCTATTCTTGACCTGTCCACACTGAATACTTACCTCATTGTGCCAAAATTCAAGATGCTGACCCTACAGCAACTTCTTCCCATGTTGGGCAAGGAGTCTTGACTGGTGACTCTAGATCTCAAGGAGGCATACCTGCACGTCCCTATTCGACCAAGTTGCAGAAGGCACCTCAGATTTCTTGCAGGATCAGAGCATTATCAATTCTCAACATTGCCCTTTGGCTTATCTACTGCACCCAGAGTATTCACGAAATGCCTGGCATCAGTAATTGCACACTGTAGACTTCAGGGGATTCAAATCTACCCATATCTGGACGACTGCCTTATACAAGCGGACAACAAGGGAAATTTGATAAAGGACTTGGCCTATGCCATCCACCTGCTACAGGCCTTGGGATACACAGTCAACATCCAAAAATCAAGACTTGTTCCATCCCAAAGAATAACCTTTTTGGGTGCAGATCTAGACACAACCACCCAAATGGCCTTTCTCACAGAAGAAAAACAAAAACAACTTCCGGATTACTTCATGAATCTGACAAGACAAACTCAGCTTACTGTAAGGAAAATCCTGCAGGTCCTGGGTTACATGGCATCCTGCATAATTCTAATACCACAGGCCAGGCTGCATGTGAGAAAATTACAATGGTATCTAAGGAGTGTATGGTCTCAACACAGTCACAGTTTGGAAACTTTGATACCAGTCATTCCTTGCCTTCAAAAGGAATTCCTGTGGTGGGCTCAGGCCTGCCAGTCCAACAGAGGGTTGCCTTTCAACAAACCAAAAACAAAACAAACCATCACCACGGACGCTTCAGACCGAGGATGGGGAGCACACATGGAGGGCAAATGTATCCAAGGCCTATGGTCTCAAGGGCAGCTGCGCATGCACATAAACCAAAAGGAAATGCTGGCAGTGATGCATGCAATCGAGGCTTTCAAACCCTTCCTCCATCAAGGCCACCTGTTAATAAGGACAGACAATACCACGGTCATGTGGTACATAAACAAGCAGGGAGGCACACCCTCCTACCCTCTATGCCGGCTGGCTATGAATCTATGGGAACTATGCCTGAAACTCAATATCCAACTACAGTCCCAGTTCGTGCCAGGAAAGGAAAATACACTGGCAGACCGCTTAAGCAGAACTACCATGGATGCACACGAATGGATGCTGCACCCAGACATCTTCCAACTCATAACAAAGGCATGGGGAAAGCCGGAGATAGATCTGTTCGCCTCCCCCCTCAACCATCAACTGAAGACATTCTGCTCAAGGGCATACCACCCACAAGCTTGGAGGGTGGACTCTCTCTCTTTCAGCTGGAAAGCTCTAAAAGTATATGCCTTCCCACCTCTCCCATTAATGTACAATGTTCTACTGAAGATCAGGGAGGAACAGCCAAGAGTGATTCTGATAGCTCCAGACTGGCCAAGGCAACACTGGTATCCACTATTGAGGAGCATGTCACAGGCAAAACCATGGCCTCTCCCCCTATGGCCTCTTCTTCTGACGCAGAACAATTTCAAGATCATGCATCCCAACTTGAAAACATTGCAGCTAACTGCCTGGAAAATTCCTTAAATCCCAATCAAAATGTTTTATCACAGAGAGTGAAGGACATTATCATGGAAGCTCGCCGGCCTTCCACAAGGAAGACATACTCAGCTAAATGGAAAAGATTTCTCATTTGGAACACAACAAAAGGCTTAGATGTGACAGTGGCAAGCATGACACACATTCTGGAATACTTAGCAGAATTGTTCCACAATGGCCTGTCCTATTCTTCCATTAAGATTCATACTTCAGCAATTTCAGCAGAATACAATGTGGATCCACCTATCTTCTCGCACCCTCTCCTCAGGCAATTTCTGAGAGGGATCAAAAATATCAATCCTCCAAGAAAACCCCCTTTACCTGCTTGGGATCTCAACTTTGTGCTGGAGAAACTAACACTTCCTTCCTTTGAACCAGCAGCATCGGCGGATCTACAGTTTCTGTCTTGGAAAACTGCATTCCTTCTGGCAATAACTTCAGCAAGAAAAGTATCTGAGTTACAAGCATTAATGGCAGTACAGCCATTTCTTATCTTCCATCAGGACAGAGTTTCACTAAGAACCAATCCTACTTTTATGCCAAAGGTGGTATCTAGGGTATCCTTGAACCAAGCTATTCACTTGCCTACGTTCTTCCCAAATCCACAGAATAGAGGGGAAAAACTTCTGCACACCCTGGATATACACAGACAACTACGCTACTACTTGGACAGAACTAAAAGTAGCAGAAAAACTGACCAACTATTTGTAGCATATGCTGCTGGGGTACAAGGAAAAGCAATTTCCAAATAGACAATTTCAAAATGGATAGGAAATTGCATTCGATTTTGTTACTCCTTTCATGGAAGGACAGTTCCTGCAAACATCAGGCCTCATTCCACAAGGGCCACGGCCACCACTACAGCCTTCCTACAAGGGGTGGCTACCAAGAACACTTTAGAAGCTGCTACATGGAGCTCCGTGCATACATTTGCCAAACATTACAATCTACCTTTATACTCCAGATCCAGAGCAGGTTTTGCTACTGCAGTCCTGCAGGGGATCTTAACTACACCATCCTTTTCTTAGTACCTCCTCCCCCAGATTGGCTATGGTATTCTACCCATATGTTATGACTGCATATGCATCCTTGAAGGACATAGTACAGTTTTGTACCTACCATAAATGTAGATGTCTGATAGGTATGCATCTGCAGTCAGGTTTACCCTCCCTCCTACCCCTCTGTGGTATTCCTAGGGTGCTTACCCCTCTTTTAGCTAGCTGGGGGAATCTATTATGGTGTATTTGTTTGTATATACATGTATATATATAATTTTGCAAATGTTTGGAATTTTATTGCATTTATCCAAATTTAGCCTTCCTAGAGGGCACCTGGCATCTGGGGCAAGAAAAACTGAGGAAAATGGCATCGGCTGATGCTTTTATACCCCAGACGCTCTGACGTCGGGGAAAGTGCGACATCAGCCGAGGCCAGACCCAGACTTTGGAATCCGGACGACCGAAGGGCTGCCTGAGGCAGGACAACCCATATGTTATGACTGCAGATGCATGCCTATCGGACATCTACATTTATGGTAGGTACAAAACTGTACTTTTGTAATAATGTTGTTGAATTCTCTGGGATACACAGTCAACAAAAAGAAATCAAGGCTAATACCCTCTCAAACAATAATTTTCCTGGGTGCCAACTTGGATACAAACACCCAGATGGCCTACCTCACGCCAGAGAAACAAGGGCAACTAACTCAATACTTCAGAAAACTGGCAACTTTCACCAGGCTGACTGCAAGGAAAATCCTGCAGGCTCTGGGATTCATGGCATCTTGCATCCTACTAATCCCATGTGCAAAGCTGCATATGAGAAAATTTCAATGGTACCTAAAAAAACCTGTGGTCTCAACACAGCCACAGTTTGGAAACAATAGTACCACTAATTCCATGTCTTCAAAAGGAATTTCTGTGGTGGGCTCAAGCATGCCAAAGAAACACAGGTCTTCCATTCTGCAAGCCTCAAGCAAATCAAATCATCACAACAGACGCCTCGGACTACGCCTGGGGGGTGCACATGACAGATCGGTGCATTCAGGGCAAATGGTCCCAAAAAGAAAAGCACCTACACATCAATAACAAGGAAATGCTAGCAGTAATAAATGCTATTATAGCTTTCAAGGACCTACTGCATCCAGGCCAGCTATTGATAAGGACGGACAACACCACAGTAATGTGGTACATAAACAAACAGGGAGGTACCCATTCATACCCCCTATGCAGGCAAGCCATGTCTCTTTGGAATATGGCTCTAGAATTACAAATCGAGCTTCAAGCACAGTACCTGCCAGGCAAGGAAAACACACTGGCAGACAACCTAAGCAGAAATATGACAGATCCACACGAATGGAAGTTGCATCCTCAAGTTTTCACAAGGATAACTCAAGCATGGGGAAGGCCAGACATAGATCTCTGTGCCTCCCACAGAAATCACCAATTGGCAAAATTCTGCTCAAGGACCTTTCATCCACAGGCCTGGAAGGTGGACGCACTCTCCTTCAGATGGGCAACAATGACAGTTTATGCCTTTCCACCTCTCCCTCTGCTGCCCAAAGTTCTATTAAAAACCAGAGCAGACAGACCAAAGATGATTCTCTTTGCTCCAGACTGGCCAAGACAACACTGGTACCCACTCCTGAAAAGCCTGACGCATTCCCCACCATGGATCCTACCTCTAATGCCTCTTCTACTGACTCAGCACAACTTCAAAACTCTACACAGTCAGCTGAAAACAATCTAGCCGCATGGAAGATTCCTTAAATTCACAACAGGCCCTACTCTCCAAGGAGGTGCAGGATGTCATTTTGGAGGCCAGAAGACCTTCTACAAGAAAAGCCTACTCTGCAAAATGGAAACGGTTTTGTGCCTGGAATGAGAAAAAGGGTCAGAATCCAGGAATACTAAATTTACCCCAAATATTACAGTACCTAGCTGAGATGCTAAGCAATGGACTTTCATTCTCCTCCATCAAAATCCATGCCTCAGCCATTTCTGCAAAATACAACACTGATCCTCCTTTATTCTCTCACCCCCTCTTAAGACAGTTCCTCAGAGGGGCTAAGAATATAAAACCCCCAAGGAAAACAACCAGTACCTGCTTGGGACCTCAATTTCATACTAGAAAAACTGACCTTGCCTCCTTTTGAGCCAGCTGCTTCAACAGAACTGCAATACTTGTCTTGGAAAACAGCCTTCCTCCTGGCAATCACTTCAGCTCAGGGTTTGAACTACAAGCCCTCATGGCTGTGCAGCCTTTCATCATTTTCCATCAGGACAGAGTTACCTTACGAACCAATCCGTCCTTTATGCCAAAGGTAGTATCCAGGGTAGCCTTGAATCAGGCTATCCACTTACCTACCTTCTACCCTAATCCTCGAAACAAAGGGGAAAGACTGCTACATTCCTTGGACATTCACAGACAGCTGCGTTATTATTTGGACAGAACAAAGCCTTTCAGAAAATCAGAGCAACTCTTTGTGTCCTATGCTGCAGGAGCTCAAGGGAAGCCTATTTCCAAACAGACAATCTCAAAGTGGATAGCCCACTGCATACGCTTTTGTTACTCTTTTCTTGGTAAATCTGTACCTGCAGACATCAGATCTCACTCCACAAGGGCCACAGCTATCTCTGCAGCTTTCCTCAGGGGGGTTCCTACCAAAGATATTTTGGAAGCAGCCACTTGGAGTTCCGTACATACCTTCTCCAAGCACTATCACCTACCATTATACTCCAAATCTAGAGCAGGCTTTGCCACTGCAGTCTTGCAGGGCATTCTGGCTCCTCCTAGTTCCACCTAGTGCCTACCACCCCTTTTTTAGCTTTGGGATTCTACCCATCTGTTATGACTGCAGCTGTATGCACGATGAACATAGTACAGTTTTGTACCTACCATAAATGTAGATGTTCGAGTGCTAATACAGCTGCAGTCCAGGCTTCCCTCTGTCCTTCCCCTCTAGGGGTATTCTTTTATGGTGTATTTGCTTGCAACTACTGTTTTTTGATTATATTGCATTGCATTATTACATAATTTTATGTATTGCCTTCCTTCTGGGGGCACCTGACATCTGGGGCAAGAAAAACTGAAGAAAATGGCGTCGGCTGGATCTTTTATACCCCTGTCGCACTGACGTCAGGGAGGAAGCGACGACAACCAACGCCTGACCTAGACTTTGGAATTCGGCCGATCGAGAACCCGCCTGACGGCAGGAAAACCCATCTGTTATGACTGCAGCTGCATTAGCACTCGAACATCTACATTTATGGTAGGTACAAAACTGTACTTTCTAAATAATTTGCACAAGTTAAAGAATTGGCTGTATTTATTAATCCAGTTAGAGTCCTACTGTGGGATGGGATTTATGCAGCAGGAAGAGTGTGAGTTATTGTAACACTATCTTACTTTAGCAAATGATTTTATAGGGAATGTTCATTGTCTATTATACATTGAATATTGTAGATGATAGCTGTTAATGTTTTAAGCATTTTGATATTTATGTTGTGGGCTGCTGTTTCAGAACACTTCAAGATACTTTTGTAACTGAGAATATGACATGCAGTAAAGAGCCTTGAAAAGTACTGCTTGGACTTCTGAAGTTAGTTCATTTTGATTGCTTCACATCAGATGCACATTTTATACTACATAAACTATTATTTTTGTTTCTAAAATCTTCATTTTTTCCAGCAAGTGAAATACTAATAAGCATGAAGTCAGGATTGGAGCCTAGGATCTTGTGCAAATTGCACATGTGCATATATTACATGTCTTGTAGATATTGTACATATAATATGAACTTTTCACAAGAGAAATAAGCATCTGTTGGAACAGTGTCATAACTTAAATAGGCACGGATTGATATTCACAGGAATTTTGAGCTGACTGAATGAAAAAAAGCAAGGAGACAATCAAAAATAGAGTGGCTTTGAGTAAGGAAAAGAAATAAGAGAAAGGTGATTCAAGGGAAATCCAAGGGAGCATTAATTTTCTTTGCTATAAAATGATAATTAGGAGGTAAGGGAGCTACTGAATTGAGTAGCAGGGGTGGTAACCAAAGTGTGGTGTCAGTAATAATAGAACAGGAATCTTGGTCTACAAGAACGTAAACAAAACAAAAAAAAAAAAGGTAATGCTAGAAAAAAGGAAATGTGGAGAGAAAAAAATTTATGAATGAGCAAGTAATAGCTGAAATGTTTGGAAGGGGAGGGAGAAGGAACCCTGTCATTTAAAACACGTGAAAACAAGTCCTTATACTTATTTGAAGATCCATTGTTATAATAATGAGTGAATTTCACAGGCTTCCCGACTGTTATCTTATTTTTGTTCTGTTCCTCATTCGATTTGTGGTTATCTGGTAAATCACTGAGGAGTGAAGTCACTAAATGATGGACATCTGACTTTCAGATGTCCTGTATTACAGAAAATGCATGCTAATTCAAAACCTGTCACTCTAGCAACTTTTTAATTTTAGTGGGGTAATATTTACAATATATCCCTGATTTTTGGGCCTATGTCCTCCCAGTATGTATGGCATTGTCCACAATTATTGCACTAAGAGGTGGAGAATTATGTAAATGGCAGCTTCAAGAAGTTTGAAGCACTTTTTCATTGTTCTTGCTAATTGCAGAGACTAAAGATATTTATGAAGATGGAAGTAGGTAGGTTTTGACTGAACAACGAAGGAAAGGAGAAAGAAGGGAGAGGAGAGCTGTATGGTATGAGAGAAGAATGTAACAGTGTTTTGTCTGAAGAGCTAATAAATTAATCTTCAGAGGCCAATATTTTGACTACAGAGCAAATAATAAGGCAGAGACTTATGAAACATATTGGCTGTGAGGTAGCTGTATTGAAAGCCTGAAAAATTTGGAGGAATTGAGAGAGAGAGAGAAAAAAAAAACCATGTACGAATTCCTTAGAAGGAAAATAAGTGAGTTTTTGAATGAGGAATAAATAGATCAGGCAAGTCAAGCAGGCTACATAATAAAGGCAAAATTGTATTCTCTGGAGGAGCAAGCAAGAAAGTAGTGAGACACTGAGCAGTAAAGGTAAAAGTTGTGGCTGGACAGAGACAATTGATCAAGGTTATTGTAAACAGAAAATGGAGGAAATTTTGAAAGGAATAAGGAGGTTGGAGACTAGTGAAATGTATACGGAAAAGTCAAATGCGATGAAGCTAGTGAATTGGAAGCCAGTAGTTTTGTCAAAATGACTAGAAAACCTTGTTAAAAGTTTGCAAATAAGATTGTGTAAGATAATGAGAACAATTCAGAAATAATTCAGTACAAGAGAATTGTTGATAATAAGGGAGGTTGTGGATGGTACAGTAATATGAAATAAACTATTAAGTTGTGATTTAAGGAAAGCATTTGACAAAGTAAGTCACAAACATTTCTGGGTGGTTTTATGGAAATGTGGACTCTTTTAGAGAAGTTCAGACTGTATGGAGAAAACCCGTAGACAAGCATACGAGTAGTGCTATTAATGAATGGTTATTTTATGGTTTAAAATGTTAAAATGAAGTTGTTCCTTGAGTGTGCATTTTTTGCCTTGTTAATGAACTGTATAATTGTTCAGGTAAAATAAAGTAATAGAGAAGGGGTTGTGAGTTTGCAGACGGAGGTACTCATCCAGTTATTTTTCTTATGCAGATGACACTGGATTAAGAAAAGGATCTGGATGAAGTAATAGATGTGGTGATGCAGGAAGCACCTGAAAAATATGATTATAGTTGAATAAAGGGAAATGTTAAAAGTTTTTGGGAATACAACAAAGACAGAAGGAATATAGTTTGTAATGAAAGAAATAAGTGTTGTAGAACTAAGTTTGGGGGAGAAGGACTTTATTATCTGGGAAGAAAGGAAAGGCTAGAGAAATCATGAACATGTAATACATTTGATGTGCCTTTAGGGGGGCAAAAGTAGATGCAGACTTGCCCTACATTCAGTAGCAGGGAGACACGAACCTATGGATGGCCAAACGGATAGGGGAAGGGATTGGAGGAAACCTGTCTGTTGTGGTTTGCTGATGTCAGTTTCCAGACTTGAGCAGCGGTAGAGCTGAGAAGCATTCTATACCTTCACATTTTGCAAGTTACTAAGGTGATTTGTATAGCAGCACAAAAGTCTTTAATTAAACACAGTCACCTTAACAATTATAACAGGGATATCTGTGACAAGAGCTCTCTATAACCAAACAAATTCAGATACCATTTGATTTAGGAGCACATAATTTGTTTGTACATTTTGCTGTGTTAGCCCATTTACATGTCCTGTGCTTGCTGCTTTGACTGGCTTTTCATGGGCTAGTAAACACTTTAGCTTAGGTCTTTTGTCTCGCACAAACGTGCAGTAAGTTACTGTTTCTCCATGCCATGTTCATTATAGGTAGTATGCATACTAAGTGTTTGTGAAACATTCTTTCTATTTCTATGGTCATAAACCAGCCTAACACAGTATGTGAGCTAAACAAATGTAGAAATTGGTCAGAATATTTTTTAGTCAACAAGATGTCTGTAAATCGCTGTGGTTTGTGACATTTCTTTCAGCTGAAGGTCGATTTCAATTTGTGCTCCAGTGTGTGAGCATCTTAATGTAATTTTCTAAAAAGAGAAACGTTTTGTTAGTAAATATTACTTTGTACTTAAATTTGCATCTGGTTATGCATAGACGTATGTGAGAATCTTGCAGCTTATTTTGTGGGCCACAGATGTCGGGGAAACATTATTCTAACAGCTAACTCTGGTTTTGTTTTGATTGCCATGAAGTCCGCATTAGGTCTTGCAAGAATTTTTCTTCAGCATTCATCATATATCCTTATTTGAAGTGTGCCTTTTTAATTACCTGATGTATTTGTATTAGCTACTGAGGCTGGTACACACTGAGAAAAGTAAAGACTCTGTTGTGAAGGGCATACAGTTGACATCTGGTTCTCCCCAGTTCTGAACCTCTTCTGCCTATTTCTGCTATGCTTTGCTGTGTGTGCACAGGCTTTTGAGTTATGTACACTGCCTTGCTAATGCTGCTTTTGTCTTGGACTTTTGATTACTTAATGAAACTTATTGAACCATTTAAAGAGTTGACTTTTATTCCAGTTTTACTGTGCATCGAATTTTGATAAGGGAACTGCAGGAAGAAATTTAAATACATTTTAAAGACCCCCTAGTCAGTCTGCTTATGTAATTATCGTTTACACTAGCTCTTCCATTGTTCCTGCAAAGAACAGTATGTGCGTCACCCTAAGTCACAGGAAAACTGATCTTCATCTATTACATATGTTCTGGCTTTGAACTTCTGGCAACCCATACCTTTTGTTTGTCTTGTACATATAATTTTCCATCTTCCCCAGAACATCTGATTGAGAGGTTCTCCATGTAGACGTAAGGAGTGTAGATTATAACATTTCATATTGGCAATAATCTGTGATAGTTGTATCTCAGCACTTTTCCTATCCCTTACTGAGTTGTTGTTGGCTAAATTTAGTTGCCATTTCACATGAATGTACCTGTCAGAGACATATTTGCACTATTTAACTGTCTCCAGTATTGCATCCAAAATTACCCTTATGAAAATTTTATTTTTGTGACAGATTACTGTGGGGGGGGGGGGATACCAGACAGTGTCAAGAATAAAACCTAGACATGCTGCAAATAATTTTTCTGTAATAAGTTTCTGTTGTTAGCAATCACTGATTTCTTTAAGCTTTGCTTAATTTCAGGAAACTGGCATATTGCAAATACTCTGTCAAGCCTCCACTTTGTATGCCCATTGTTTGCATAAATAAGCTCACCTCATAGAGTAAGGATATACAGCAGGCATTTTACAACCCCCTTGGTTATACAAATGCACATCCCAATACTGCACATCATTATGGTCAGTTTTCTGCTTTGTTGAAGGGTCTGGTATCACTGGTTTAGAGTTCCAAAAATGCAGTCTAATGCAAGATGTTTTCTGCAAGTTTTATTTTTCCACTCAGTAATGTGTTCTTATTTTTATCTTTACAGGAGGCTGCACTTAGCGTATGGCTTGCTTTCAGTGATCACACAATGTCTCCACTGCAGCTGTACAGCCAGTCTGATTACATCTTGACTGTGTTACCTGAGGATCAAGAGATGATTTCGATACATCAGGACCCAGCAAATCCAAATCCTATTGTTGTGGTGAAGCAGGAGGGCTACAGGATTCCCCTGAGACTGGAAATGGAGGCTGTGGTGGCCTGTCAGCGTCACAAACGTCGCAGTGTGCTAGCAGCAGGAAGGATGTCTGTTAGTGTCAGGTTCAATTCTACTCGTGGGGTAGGAACAAAGAAGCAGAGCAATGATGGAGTAGATACTGGTCAGAGTGGGCATGATAGAGCAGATACAGGGCAGCATAATCACAGGCATAAGGGCAGCAAGCAAAAGTCCCAAGGGCAGGGTTCCATGGGAGGAACTGCGTCTCATACCGAACACCCCGTAGGACGGGAAGAAAGTAGCATCAAAGGTGCTAGTAAAACAAGAGTGAATATCTTTGATGGAAACCATATTGGGGAAGAAGACTGGCTCCTCAGCAGGAAGAGACAAAATTCAGAAAATACTTCCCCTGATTCTGAGGCTCCACGAACTAGGCAGCATGTGCCAAGCTATGATGGGAAATTTCCAGTTGAAACAAGTCGACCATATGATGATGGATTTTCAAAGAGCAATTATCCTGTACTGGATTACTATGATACAGAGTTTGATGATGATGAGGAAGAAGAACTTGTGAAGACTCCTAAAAGTCATACTGAGTTGGAAATTGGACTGTATGTCCTCCTGGGAGTGTTTTGTTTAGCCATCCTTGTATTCCTGGTGAACTGTGTTATGTTTATCCTACGATACCAGCATAAACAGATTCCATCAGAGGCTGTTGACATTGGAAGACCACCTCAGAACTGGGTGTGGCAAGGAAATGAGAATGATGCAGCAGGTAGGCAAGTGGAACTTCTGTTTCAAAGTAGTGACAGAGTGTCAGCTACTAGTCCAGATGCTTGTTCCCCTGGTCATGCTTCAGCAAACTTGGAAAATGGAAGAGAATGTAGCACTGGGGATGCAGGTTTGAGTATTGTTGCCACTACTGGCTCGCCAGAGCTGACAGAGAAACCCGCAGAGACTTCTTGCTCCACAGTTACAGACAGCACCTTGTCATGTTCTGCTAATGGGATCATAAGTAAGTGCAGCCAGGATGCTACAAGTGCCATAAGCCTACAGCATGAAGACAAAGACTCACCACCTTATCCAACAATTCCTTTGAGTTTTCAATCAGAAGCTAAGCCGCATGATACCATTGGAATACAGAATCGACAATGGACATATGGGCCTTCCCAGAGTACCTTGAAGAGGCTGCCAGGAAACGGTTGTGGGCAAAGGGAAGGCAACCACAGTATTCCTAAAGGCTTTCTTCAAGACACCATGGGACACTCGGAGGGTATTGCCGGCACCTTTGAACGCATTAAACTGGGGGAGGACTTCCAGACTGTACGACGCAAGCGGGTGCATTTTACTACATTTCTGCCATCACCACCCAGTGATACACCACCTGCTGCCCAGCCAGACACCCACTCAATCTTGGTGGCCAGTGAAGAAGATATTAAGTGGGTATGTGAAGATATGGGACTGAAGGACCCAGAAGAACTGAGGAGCTACATGGAAAAGATCCGTGAGTCTGCATGAAACTAATGAGGCTTCCACCATTTCTATTTTCCAGATGACACTGTCTGCAGTGGTGCTGAAAAGTAGGGGACTTAAGACAAACTTGTATGTTTCCTATACTTGTCTTTGTCTCTGTCACTGCTCATTCCAGTATCTTTCTGGTCTACAGCCAAACCCGCTCCTCCTTAATGTGGATCAGAAATCTTCCACAGAAGTTTGATGGGATACAAAGCATCATCTATATCCTAGAGGCAGGTCAGAGGCAAGGTCAACATACAGTCATTAAAACTAGTTTTATTTACGACTTATGTCCTTTTTACAACCTTTTTATATTTGTCTTGTTAACTTGAGTTTGTTCATTGCTGTAAATGACACCCATAAATTGGGTCATTATGAAATGTTAAGAACTTTGAAGCACATTGTAGGGGCAAGGGGAGGGTTATCTCCTTTAGTTCAGAAGAATACATTCCTAACAGGGGGCAGGTTTCCCCACTAATGCTGGAGTTTTTTAGTCTGTGTTTTGTGCACTTTTATTTGTATTTTTGAGGGGGATGTATTTCATATAACAGCTATCTATTCATACTAAGACCAAAACTTGAGTTTACAGTGTTTCAGCTTACACCTTGAGTGCATTTTGCTAGTCAGTAGGTGGAAAAGAGGTTATTGGCAACAGCATGAAGGAAGATGGATGAGGCTGATGTTATGATAACATGGGGGAGGGGGAAAGACAAACTCTTCTAGAGGCCCAGACACTCTTGATTACATAACAAGAAAAAAATTAAAAACAGAAATTGGCTTAATTTTGCAGAAGACATTGTAATCTTTTTCCTGTGTTGCTGGTACCTCATTCACAAATTTAGCGGCATTAGAAGAATTTTGCTGAGTACAGTTGAGCTCATATGTTAGTGTTAACCTCAGAAACTAGGTGTGACATCCCATTCTGCTGTTGATGAACTGTGCCACAAGAACTTCAGTGGTAAACAAATGGTGAGTGGAATAACCTCTACCATCTTTCTGTATGGTACGTGATTAACAAGTTAGAAGGTATTAATACTTGGTAGGAAGATAAAAAAACAAGCTAAGTAAAATTTTCCTATGTTGATTTTGTAACGAATAAAAACACCTTTTTTATTTCCGAATGTTCTGTCTGTGTGAGTTTTATTTTTTGAGGTTGTAGACAAAGTACAGTTAAAAACTTCCAATTATCTGCACAAGATATAGGCTTTGACATCTGGGTGTAATTATTTCATATTCTGTGGATGGACAGTAAACCTTTCTTTGTCTTTTTGGGCAGTCAGAATGTTCTTGTGAAAGCATACTTTTTTTCTTGTGTACTTCATAAAGGCTTACATTTTTTGTGCGAGTATTTTTTTTTTTCTGTTAACCTGGCCAGCATTCATTGTTTTATGGTTGCAGATCACTGTGTGTGTTTGTTTTCTACTCTTCTACCATGGTTCCTTCATCCAAAAGAACTTAAGAAGACTTTATTTTTGTAGGGGTCCAATTTCTGTATTTTTTATGATCTTTGAAACAGTAAATGTAGACTTTTTAGGTTTTTTTTTTTGCAATAGAAAGGTTGATTAAAATGCTATGATAATGCTGCAAACATGCTTTGAGTTTAAAAGCAGGATTTCAGAAAAAGCAAGATGAATTGCTGTCCAGTTGTCATTCTCATCTCTGGCCAATGCTGCAAGAAAGTGTCAAACATGAATGTCATGCTGTATGCCTTCTAGGATGGAACTGAGTAATCCAGAGCGTTTCCATATTTGAATGGACAGCTGAAAAATATACCATAAGTACAGCACAAATTCTTGACCGTAACATTATACAATCGTACAACCATGAAGAAAAATGAAAAACAAACCATGAGTTAGTGCTGGCACAGAAAAAACAAGTATCTACAGATGTCCTTTATATCACTGTTGCAGTATTCATAACAGTGGCGATCCCTTGCAAGGGTGGTCCAATGTTCAGCCAGTGTACCAAATCCATTAGGTTGCTTTAACCCACTCCCCCCAGTACGGCTCTTTTGATTGTGTACCTTTATCTCCCTGTGGGTGTGGCTTGAGCTTTAAAAAAAAAAAAAGAAATTATCATCTTATAGATGTCCTTCTATTCCAAAAACACGCTCCAAAATATGAAATTGCTAAAATACTCGAACACAACACAGGCAGTCCAACTGTGTAGAAATTTCCTTTAATTCTGGTACCTCGGCCTTCGCCTTCTCATGGAATACATTTATGATTCAAACAACACCCCTTTTATAACACATCTACAAAACATTTGCATGAATGATTGATTCAATAAAACAAACATTTTATGTCAATTGCCTTAAACAAACCTTGCTTTTACCAACAATATTTTTCCTGTGAAGTTTCTAACTTCACCTTTAAACTTTCATACTTCTCATCCTTTATAAAATTTTGTGTATTAAATATATTGACAATAATTTATCTTCCATGACAATAATCTTTGTATTTAACTTATAATGCGAAAAATATATAAAAGAATATGATAATTATATTTAATACACTCCAAACCACTTGATATGTTTAAACGTGACTGTTGCTTTATATAATTTGATATTGATTTTACACTTCCAAATTCATCCCATTTGGAAAAGTAGAGATGTCCTTCTATTCCCATGTTGCAGTATTCTGCATATGGGTTATCCCTTCAGTCTTGCGTATGTACTGCCAGTATTCAAAAGATTTCATTCCCTCTATGGTGTGTCAGACGTCAGGCAAGGCCAGGGGAACATGGGCCATAAAAGTGATGGCAGTCACCAGCCCTCAGAACTTTTCAGCCGCCATTCGTACACCAGGTGTTCCTGCTACTGCTGATGTCATGATCATTTTTGAGATAAGTGCCCCATTGGGAGACCTTTTTTCAGTCCTTCCTTATTGTAACATTGCTTGTTAATGTCATACAGAAGGTGTCAGGGTAGATGCCAGATCCCTCATAAGGGCACCCACGACAAGTGTTTGTTCTGTTTAGGTAGAGCTCATGACTGTAAGACCTGCCTGATTTGCCATGCATTCGTGCCAAAACTTTAAGTAGCTGGTTGCAAGCTTTAAATTTGTATCTTGAGAACTAACGCCTGAAGCTTCTTACTTTTAGAATGGAAGGTCCTGCCAACGTCCCCCCAGAACCGCCTAATAAGAAGGCCAGAAATGTATGGCCTTTAACTTCAGCTGAGCTTCATCTGCCCGACTTCCAGCCTGTGGTGGTGGACATAGGCCTGGTTTCAGGATCGGGTTCTGGCTCCACTTCTGCGGAGGTCGTGGGTACCTCTAGGGACACAGCACCATCCACAGATGAGAGCATGTCCATCAAGGCTGTACCGGCGCTGCTAGCCGACGCCAGGGGGGAACCAGCGATTCATGGGGAAACATCGGAGACTTCTGCTCCTTTACAGTCCCCAGTTTCTAAGAAACTGGCCACCACTCCGTTAAAAAGAAGGGAGACGAGAAAACATATTACTCCTTCTGAAAGCATACCTGACTGACAGGCCTTCAGTCAGAGGTTCTTTAGCACCTTTATGGCATTGAGGCCTACATCTTCAACTACCTCCACCCCTCCTCCTCTCCTAAGTCCTAGGCCCATGCATATAGACCAACTTTCTAGGGATGAGGAGGTCCTTTCAGACTCCTCTGAAGAGTCTCTCACCTAGAATTCACAACTTTCATCTCCTTTGGGAGATGGATCCCCTGAGGTAGAGTCCTGGACCCTGATTCCCCAGGGGAAGATTTAACCTTCAGTGAGACCATTAGCAGGATGAAGGAACATTTCAAATGTGACTTCTCTGAAATGTCTGTGGTACAGAAGAGGCATTACGACTTCATTCAAATGAAAACACCTAGCCCATCTGCTGTTTCTCCCATCCTCCCAGCCTTCCTAGATGCCTTTTCTTGGGCATCCATTAATCATGACTATCAGCCTCCTGCTCCATACAGACCAGATAGGCTGTACAAAGTACCTGACACTGTGAAGCACCTGATAAAGTGCCCTCCATCTGACCCAGCCACTGTCTCTGTGGCTACTGACAAAGCCACCAAATTATTATCCACAACTACTATTCTCCCTGCTGACAAGGACAGCAAGACCATGGAGAGAATAGGAGAAAAAGATTTGTACCTCTGCTACATTGGCCTTTAGAGCCACTAATGTTTAGAGCCACTAACGTTCAGACTCATATGGCTAAGTATAACATATCTCTTTTACAATCTGCCACCAAACATTTGGCAGATATTCCAGTTTCCCTGCCAAAACAGCCCTGTCCTCCCTTCTGACTCCTACATCTCAAGTCACCAGACACTGCATTAGGTGTAGCTATGATGCTGCTGAATCCTCTGCTAGGTCAGCAGAATCAGCATCCGCCCTACGCAGATACTCCTGGCTGCGCCTACAACCCTGCCAGATGATTTTAGGGCCAAGCTCATGGATGCACCCCTGGATAATGCTGCACTTTTTGGATCTAAAGTAGCAGACCTCTTTAAATCACTGCAACAAAAGGGCAAAGAGATGCAGGACCTCAAACATCCCCTGGTCTCACCAGTTCCTAAGTTCCACCAGAACTATCCTTCCAAAACACAAGTTTATTAAGAAACGATCTCGGCCTAACCCCAGTGCCAGACCTTATAAACATACCAGGAAACAACCTCCTACATTTAGAGCACCTTCTGCATCTAGCCAGAGGTCTTCCTTTCAGGACAGGGCAGGTAGCATCTGACTGCCTGCCACCTCTGCCTCCCCCCCCCCACCATGCCCCTGACTGCCCATTTTTCTCATTGTCTCCCTCTGTGGAACCAGATCACCAAAGACAAATGGGTCCAACCTATCTTCGAAGAGGGCTACTACATGACTTGTCTCTCTCTCTTCTCATACGGAAGGGCATTCCCTGTCCCCCTTCACTACAACCATTACTGCAGACTTTACTAGACCAGGGCACTATACAGTCAGTTCCCCCCTCTGCAAAAGGAAAAGATTTTTATTCAAGGCTATTTTTGATCCCCAAAAAAGACGGACCATGGAGACCCATCCTGGACCTTTCCTACCTCAATCTCTTCCTAAAGTTGCCCATTTTCAAAATGCTCACCCTGCCTACTCCTTTTCCCTTGCTTACTCCACAGGAATTCATGAGTACTCTAGACATAAAAGATGCCTACCATCACATTCCTATTAAACCTTCCCAGAGAAAATACTTCAGATTCTTGGTAGGCTCCTCTCATTGGCAATTTACTGCCTTGCCTTTTGGGCTTTCCACTGCTCCCAGAGTCTTTACCAAATGTTTGGCTCCAGTGGTAGCCTATGCCAGGACAATGAGGATACAGATATTCCCCTACCTGGATGACATGCTCATCCAGTCACCCAACCAAGAAATACTAGATCACCTCCACCTGGTGATCTCCTTATTGCAGTCCCTGGGATTCCAGATAAATCTGCCAAAATCCCACCTCCAGGCAACTCAGGACATTGTTTTCCTGGGGTGCAGAATAAGAACAGACCTCATGGAGGCTTTCCTGCCTCCCCCAAAGGTGAGCTTCCCATCAAACTACTTCCTCCAGGTGCTCCAATCGACCCAGTTAACTAGAAGACAGTACCTGAAACTATTGGGTTACATGGCAGCCACAATACCCATGCTACCTTTATCAAGGCTCCACATAAGGAAGCTGCAGTGGTACTTTCACTCAGTCTGGAAACAGCACAACCAACCCTTGGAGCAATGCTGTACCATGTCTTCCTTGCTTAGAAAAGGAGATACTTTGGTGGTGGGACCAGGTACAAAGAAACCCAGGACTCCCACTACAACCACCACAACCCACCCAGGTCATGCACACGGATGCCTTGGACCTGGTTTGGGGAGCTACTCTAGGACTAAGATCAGGTGCAAGGCTTATGGCTAGATCACCTAAAATCAGAACACATCAATGCCAGAGAAATGAGGGAGATCCTGCTAGCCCTACAAGCATTCCAACCTTTCCTCCTACAGGGGACTGTTCTGCTATACACAGACAACACAACCATACTGTGGTATATCGGCAAGCAAGGAGGGACCAAGTCCTACCTGCAATGTAGGTTAGCTCTCTTGGTTTGGGAGTTGGCTACCTCACAGTGAATCTCCCTACGAATGACCTACATCCCATCCCTCCACAACAAACAGGCAGATTTGTTGAGCAGAACCAGCACAGACAACCATGAGTGGATGCTGCACAGAGAGGTCTTCTTGGATCTGGTCCACAAGTGGAGTATACCTCAGATAGACTTGTTAGCCTCCTCCCTCAACAGGTAACTTCCTGGGTTTTGCAGCAGAACACCAGAACCACAGGCGCTGGCAACATATGCCTTGTCAATATCCTGGAAGGGGAAATATCTGTATGCACCCCCCCCCCTTCCCTGTCATTCAGAAAATCCTGATGAAAATACAGCAGGACAATCCAAAAATCTTGTTGGTGACTCCCTACTGGCCCAGACAGAATTGGTTCACCTTACTTCTTCATCGGTCCAAGGGCAATCACCACAAGTTACCCGCCAGAGCGGGCCTTCTCACACAAAACAACGGAGCATTAATCCATCCACAATTGCAGATGCTCCACCTAACTCTGTGGCTGATGGGATTCTGATTCCATTTAGACACCTTTACAGTGAGGACATGAGGCAAGGAAATCTAATACTAGGAAATCGTATCTCTCCAAGTGGAAATGATTCACTATTTGATGTCACAAAAAACAGCATGATCCGCTTTTTAGTGAACCTCCCCCTAGTGCTGTCCTATTTGTGTGAACTACTCCGTCAGGACTGGCTTAATCATTCATTTAAAGCCCGTCTGTCTGCTATTTCTGCCTGCTTACCTCTAGACCCCCCCCCCTTGCTTCATGACTACCTTACAAACTTTTCTTTAAAGGAGTTCTACACCTTAGGCCTTCAAGGAGACCCATTCCCCCTCCTTGGGACCTCAACTATGTGTTAGAGAAACTTACACTACCTCCCCTTGAGCCAGCTAATAAGGCCTCCTTAAAGCACTGAACCTGGAAAACCATCCTGCTGGTGGCTCGTACTCAGCCAGGAGAGTATCCGAACTACAAGCCCTTATGGCTACACCACCATTTCTAGTTTTCCACAAAGACAGGGTTACCCTTAGGGCTAATCCATCCTTCATGCCCAAAGTAGTCAATGACAGGTCCCTAAATCAGGCCATTCAGCTACCTGTTTTCTGCCCTAATCCACAGGGAGACAGTGCTGCATTCCCTGGATGTGCATAGACCAATCAGATTTTACCTGCACAACACCAAGGCTATCAGACAGACAGACCAGCTATTCGTATCCTTTCATCCCAGAGCCCTGGTAAGGCAGTTACCAAGCAGACTATTTCTACTTGTATATCAAAAGCCATTACCTTTTGCTACCAGTTTCATGGCAAGACCCTGCAAGCCTTCTTCAAGGGTTTGGATACCCCTTCTATTCTGGAAGCTGCTACTTGGACATAAGTCCACACCTTGAAACACTACAAGCTTGACTTCATCTCCAGGTCCAGGGCAGGTTTTGCCAGGGCTATCCTGCATGGATTTCTGGAGTCTGCTTCTAGACCAACACCACAGCCTCAGTGAGCTTTGGCACTCACCCATATGCAGAATACTGCAACATGGGAATAGAAGGACATAGACAAGTTGTGTAAAGTCTTACTATAAACATAGATGTCCTTCTCTTCCATGTTGCAGTATTCCTTTTCACCCACCTTCCCCTCTTATCTGCTACATTTCTTTCCTTTCTGGATGGTAATGATATAGCATTGCCCTTACAGAACTGGCTCTGAATGGGGCTACTCTGAGGGCTAGTGCGTGCCGACATCACTTTTATGGCCCATGTTCCTCCGCTTTACCTGACGTCTGACACACCGTAGAGAGACTGAAAGCTTTTGAATACTGGCTGTACGTACGCGAAACTGAAGAGATAAATCCATATGCAGAATACTGCAACATGGAAGAGAAGGACATCTATGGTTATGGTAAGACGTTACATAACTTTTCTTTCTAGCAAATGCTCATTGACAGAGGCCAAATATCAATACATCTGTGTTTGCCATCATGTGTGTTTCAAGATAAAATATTCTGATACCTTGTATGTATCATGGTTTTGGAATTATTAGTGCAAATATGAACAAGCAATATTTGATGCCTAGAGGTGCAGTTGGAGGTAACTGCAAAAAAGCTTGGAGGCACACTCGGATGTAATGAGTTTTGCTGGTACAGGTATGCTGTACGTCACACGTATGCTTCTTGCGTAACATAGGGCATAAAAGTGATATCTGGATGTATCATCCTCATAACTTCTTTGCGGCCAGTCCAGACGCCATCTCTGATCATCGGTCCGATCACCAGAATAATTGCTGGTGTACCTAGCTGTTCAGATATAAGTGCCCTGTTGGGGTTTTTTTTCTTATCTTCTTTTTGCTTTTGTATTGTTGTGGGGGATTTCATGCCATCCAGAAAGGGTAAATACCAGTGCAGGTGACTTGTTCCCCTTAAAGACCATCACGAGCAGTGCTAGTTTTGTTTAGGTGCTTCTCACAATCATACATTCTGCAATGTTTGTCAGGCTTTTGTGTGAAAGAACTTACACAGTCGTCTTTCATACCTCGTTATTTGTATAGAAAATGAGCCTCTAAAACTTTTGGAGAAAGATGCTATGGAGGGTACTTCCCGGCCCACGGGTCAGCCGTCTTCAAAGACGGCAAGAAAAGTCAGGTCAGATTCTTCAAATGCGCCTTCTATATCACATGTCTCTCTGAAGGTTGATGAAAGCCCAGAGATTCACCCGGTTCCTGGGTTGGATTCTTTTGCAGTGACTGTTTTGGAGGTGTGCATGAATCCGGCTGCTCACACATATCCTCTGAGGGCTTGCAGGCATCCATTTCAGACGTTCTGGGGGAACAATGGCTGATTATTACTGAAGGGGCCTCGGGGGGGGGGGTCCTCAGATACTGATGAGGGAGGAAGTCCCAACTACAAGTGAATGTTGACCGACATCAGAACCTTCTATGTTTTATAAGGCAGACATCCCCTTAAAAAAGAAGCAAATGACAGAACATGTTTCTTCTGCTCCCAAGGACACTCAAAGTGAATGGCAGAATTTTACACAGGGCTTATGTAATGCTCTTATGGCCTTGATGCCTCCTCAGGGGGTCTCTGTTCCGGCTCCTTCTTGGTCATCTTCCCCTCTCAAGAGCTCTAGGGATAAGGACTCCTCAGGAGAAGAGGAGGATTCAGATGAGGAATCCTTGGCCTTTTCTACCCAGATTCCTTCCTTTTTGAAGTACGGCTCTGAGAAGAGGATTCTACTAGCCCTGAATCCCCTTTTGAGGAGACTTCTTTTGGGGATACCATTGCCAGGTTGATAGAGTTCTTTAAATGGGATTGTTACCAAGTGTCTGAAGTGCAGAGGAGATATTATGAGCTCCTTCAAATGGAGTCTCCTCGACCTTCTGCTGTTCCTCCTGTTTTGGCTGCTTTACTGGATACTTTTTCTTCTGCTTCTCAGCCCCCTACTCCTAAGAAACCAGAACAGTTTTATCAAGTGCCTGATGACTGCAAATTCCTTTACAAGTATCCATCTGCAGACCCTTTGGTGGTCTCTGTGGCATCTGACAAGCCTTCTAAATTACTGACCTCAACTAAGCTTCTTCGGATGAGGACAGCAGGACCATGGAAAGGCTAGGTAAAAGGGTTTATACTTCAGCCACCCTAGCTTTTTGGGCTAATTATCAGACTCGTATGACCAGATATGTTTTGGGTCTCATTTCTTAGGCTTGCTAGGTTATTTCTGACCTTTCTGATTCCGAGTGTAAGACTTCTGCCTTGTGTCTGTAAGGGGCTTTTTTACAGGTAGCTTGCCATTCCATTAAATTCAGTTATGATGCAACAGATGCTTCCTCTAGAGCTGCTACTTTTGGCTATGTATTTAAGAGATATTCCTGGCTATGGCTTCAACCTCTGCCTGATGATATTAAGGCTAAGTTGATATATGCTCCTCCGGACAACAGATGTTTGGTGCTGCTGCTGATTTGTTCAAGTCCCTGCAGGAGAAAGGCAAGGAGTTACAGGACCTAAAGTATTTCTGTTTCACCTGTGCCGAAGTTCCAAGGGAACTACCCTACTAAACCAGCTTTTCTTAGAAGGTAGTATTGTCCTCCTCCTAAAGGCAAGAAAGGTGGTAGGAAGGTTCCCCCAGCTAAGTCTACTTAGATGCTCTTGCTCAGTAGCTTTCCTTTCCTGATAAACCAGGTGCTGTTTGACTACCCGATTCTTCCCAGCCACATTCCTCCTTCTCTTCATCTTTCTGTCTCTTCCTGTTTGGTTAAGTATAACCCAAGATTCTTGAATTCTTTCCATTCATTTGCCAAAGGTATTTTGTGGTTTGAAAATCTCTTCCCCACTTAATGGGCATTCCTCAGCCACCTCAAGAACAGTTAAGCTTTTTTCCAGAGGTGCTTCAGGATCTTTTGACACAGGAAACTATTCAACAGGATGTTCTTCGTTCCACATTGCTGCAGTCCTTACTATTGGGTAGTCCGCTGTCCAGTCGGCCCGAATACCAGAGTATAAGGCTGACGTCGGTCAGGGCGCATTAGACTGACGTCAGTACGTCAGGGTACTAATGCGCATGACCGACGTCATATCCTCAGTCTTTTTTGCCGCATGGTCCGATGCAGAAGCAGTTTTGCGAGTGCAGGTTGGCGTTCTGAAATATTTCGGCGGAGTTTCAGACTGAATCAGAGTTGGCTAAGTACCCGTTGGGAACATTTTGGTTTTTCTTGCCTCAGTATTTAACCGGATGTCAGAAAAAGTGAATAACTGTATTTCTTGTGGGAAACAGATACCTCATAGGGATTACCATACCTTGTGTATACCTTGTTTAGGGCCTGAGCACGGCGTTGTTGGATGCCGCTCTTGTGCTAGGTTTAACAAGCACTATTAAGAGAGGTTAGACTGTGCCAGGTTAGTGTTTGGGAAGCGTTGCAATTATAAAATGCCGTCGGATGCTCCCGCCCGCTTCATCCAAGAAGCGCAAGGACAAAACAGCCTAGGGTTGATGAACTGGCAGTCCCGGACGTCGGTTCTCTAGAAGGCTCAGTGGAGCCAGAGGTTCTGCCAGGAGTTTCTTTGGAGTCTCAGGCAGAGACTTTACTGTTACAGGATGTGCCTTCTCAGGAGGTAGGCCAGGCTGAGGGGCTTCTCAGGTAACTGTTCTTCCCTCTCTTCCCAAGGTAGTTAGAGCCTCTCCTTCTGTTGCCAAAACTTCTTTGAGAGGTAGGCCAAGTTCAGCTTCAGTGGGGGCTTCTCCTAGCATTTCAGGTTCTGTGCCTAAGAAACATATGCTTAAAATGGCAGAAGATTTGATTACTATGATTAGAGGTTCTATGCCCCTCCTGATAAGAGGCCTAGGGTGGAACGAGTTTGATAGTTTTGAACAGTGTTCAGAGGCTTCTGAGTCTTCTATGGAAGATTTGCAGGAGTATCCTCCTTATTCTGATTCTGATGTGGATGATTCCACTCCTACAGCTTCTCCTCCTGAGGATTTCTCATTTTCAGAGACTCTGCATTCCATGAGAGAGCACTTTAAATGGGAAGGCCAGGATTACTCTGATTCCAGGAAAAGGCTTAGGGAATTCTTGTTTTTGCCCCAGCATAGGCCCTTAGCTATACCTCCTGTGTTAAATGTGGTGGAAGATGTTTTTGCAGAGGCTTCCCTGAACCCTGATTCTTTGCCTCCTGCTCCTGTTAAACCTGATAGGTACTATAGGGTGCCTGAAGCTCATCAGTATCTTTTTAAAAGCCCTAGGGCAGACCCGGAAACTGTTTCTCAGGGACCTAAAGGTGTTAAGGCCTCTGTGGTTAAAAACCCTGTTCCCACTGATAAAGAGGCAAGGGCTTTGGATAGATGGGGAAAGAAAGTGTATACTTCTTCCACTTTAGCCATGAGGGCGTTGAATTGTCAGTTTCACATGCTTAAATATCAAAATTATCTCCTTTCACAACTGAAATCTAAGGTGGATGCTTTGGCGGAAGGTATTGAGTGTAAAGAGTTGCTGGATTTAGTTCATGTGTCTGAACAAGTGGGTAAGCATTCCTTGCAATGTGGTTTTGATGCTGTACAGGCCTCCTCGAGGGTGGCTGCCACTAGTTCTGTTCTTCGCAGGCATGCCTGGTTGAGGGATCAGAATTTAGCTGAGCATGTTAAGACAAGGATTTTGGATGCTCCTTTACAGTCGGATGTGTTGTTTGGTTCGCCTGTGGAAGCAGTTTTAAAGAAAATGGAGGACAAAGCTAAGTCTATGCAAACTGTTAAAGATTTTTGCAGGTGCAGCCACCAAGTTTAGTACAAATTGGCCTACTAAGGGATGGACATATCCTGCTTATGATTCCCAGTCTAGGGGTAGGTCTAGACGTGGTAGCCCCAGAGCTCAAGGTTGTTTTCGGCCTAGAACAGGAGTTCACCTGCTCAGACTTCTGGTGAGGGCAGGGGTCAGTCCTTTAAACAGACCCAATGACCTGCCTTTTTAGCTGCCAGTAGATTCTCGTCTGGCAGCTCCTTTGGGAGGAAGACTGTCTCTTTTCAAGGAAAATTGGGATTTAATTACTCAAGACAGATGGGTGTTGGATATCATTCACCACGGTTACAGGTTTTATTTCCATACATTGCCCCCTTTCAAAGGCATGCCAGACGTTCCTCCTCCACAAAGGAAAGAGGCCCACAAGCAAATTTCTCAGCCAGTCCCTGTATCAGAAAGGGGCCTAGGATTTTATTCTCGCCTGTTCCTAGTACCAAAGAAGGGGAACACGTGGAGACCAATTTTGGATTTATCTATCCTCAACACTTATCTGGACATTCCCAAGTTCAAGATGTTGACGTTACAACAGCTTTTACCTCTGCTGGGCAAAGATCACTGGATGGTAACTTTAGATCTCAAGGAAGCTTACCTTCATGTGCCTATAAGACTAAGTTGCAGGAAGTATCGGATTCTGTAACCTGGAAATTCTCATTATCAGTTCTCTGCATTGCCCTTTGGCTTATCTACTCGCCCAGAGTATTCACAAAGGTTCTGGCTCCAGTGATAGCTTACTTCAGGCTAAAAGGAATTCAAATCTATCCTTACTTGGATGACTGCCTGATTCTGGCTCAAGAAAAGGAAGACCTTCTACAGCATCTGGAATATGTTATAGCAGTGCTAAGATGCCTAGGGTATTCTGTGAACGAAATAAAGTCCAGTCTAGTACCCTCTCAAGACATGTGCTTTCTGGGTGTGAGACTGAATACAGCAGCCCAGATGGCCTTTTCAACCCCGGACAAACAAAAGAGTCTATCACTTTACTTCCATCAACTATCTCATCAGTCCGTGCTGACTGCAAGGACAGTCCTTCAAGCATTAGGGTTCATGGCATCTTGTATTCTGGTGCTTCCCAATGCCAAACTGCATATGAGGAAGGTACAATGGTATCTCAAAATATATGGACACAGCACTGCCAGGATTTGGACACTGTCATTCAAATAATACCTTGCCTTCAAAAGAATTTTTGTGGTGGGCTCAGGAATGTCACCTAAACAAGGGACTCTCTGTGACCCGGCCAGAGGTTGAGTCAGATTTTAACGACAGATGCCTCGGACATTGCTTGGGGAGCTCATCTGAATGGAAAGTGGATACAAGACAAGTGGCCTGCCAGACTACAGCATCTACATATCAACATGAAGGAGATGTTAGCAGTCCAGTTTGCATTAATGGCTTTCAAGGAGTTACTTCTTCCAGGGCAGGTGTTGATTCTAACAGACAACACAACTGTCATGTGGTACATCAACAAGGGGGAACACATTCTTATCCTCTATGCAGGCAAGCAATGATTTTATGGGAGACTGCTAAGCTTGCAACTAACTCTTCAGGCAAGGTTTCTGGGAGCACAGAACTCCTTAGCAGATGTGTTAAGCAGACAAATCATGGATCCCCACGAGTGGAAACTGGATCTTCATGTATTTCAGAAATTGACAGTGTCATGGGGAACTCCAGACATAGATCTGTTCGCTTCTCCACTAAACCACCAGCTGCCAAAGTTTTGCACAAAAGGGTTTCATCACACAGCTTGGAAAGTGGATGCTCTGTCTTTCAGTTGGAAAAACCTTCATGTGTATGCCTTTCCACCTCTGCCTCTTCTTCCAAAGGTGCTATTAAAAGTCAGACAAGACAAGCCAAGGATGATTTTGATAGCTCCAGATTGGCCTCGGCAACACTGGTACCCACTACTAAGGAGTCTGGTAAGGAAGCCTCCATGGCCTTTACCTTTGATTCCTCATCTGTTATCTCAGAAGGACGGTCATCTGCTCAATGTCAAGCTTCACTCTCTTCATCTAACAGCCTGGCATATTCTGTGTTGAAACACAGCAGGTCTCAACTTCCTCAACAAGTTTTAAATGTGATTATGGAAGCTAGAAGACCTAGTACAAGGAAAGTGGAAAAATGGAAGAGATTTTTATTTTGGAGTACAGCAAAGAATTTGGAGATTTCTGAGCCTAATTTGAGTGTGGCTCTTCAATATCTTACTGAGTTATTGGACAAAGGTTTGTCCTTCTCTTCCATTAAGATTCATGCTGCAGCAATTTCAGCTCACTATGATTGTGACCCACCATTGTTTTCGCATCCTTTGTTCAAGCAGTTTCTTAGAGGGGCAAAGAATATAAGACCCCGAGCTCCTACTCCTGCTTGGGATCTCAATTTTGTGTTGGAGAAACTTACTCTACAACCTTTTGAGCCTACTGCTGAATTGAAATACTTGTCATGGAAGACTGCTTTTCTGTTGGCTATTACTTCTGCAAGAAGGGTGTCTGAGTTGCAGGCCCTTATGGCAGTAGAGCCTTTTGATTTTCCATAAGGATAGGGTATCATTACTAATCCTTCCTTTATGCCTAAGGTGGTTTCTAGTGTGGCTTTAAACCAAACTATTCATTTGCCTACTTTTTATGCAGACCCCCAAAATAAAGGGGAAAAGATTTTGCACACTTTAGATGTACACAGGCAATTATTATTTAAGCAGGACTAAGGATTTTAGGCAGTCTCAGCAGTTGTTTGTTTCTTTTGCTTTGAGTAGGGCAAGCCTGTGTCAAAACAAACTATTTCTAGGTGGATTGGGTTTTGCATTGCATTTTGTTATTCCCATCATGGCAAGGAGATTCCAGCTGGGATTAGGCCTCATTCCACTTGGGCTACTGCCACTTCAACAGCATTTCTAAGGGGTGGCAACTAAGGATATTTTGGAGGCAGCTACTTGGAGTTCAGTGCATACTTTCTCTAAGCATTATCACCTTCCTATCTACTCTAAGTCTAGGGCTGGTTTTGCCACAGCTGTTTTGCAAGGCATGTTGTCAGCTCCTACTTCTTTATGATTTGCCAGCCTCCCTTACCTCTGCTTTGGGATTCTACGGACTGCAGCAATGTGGAACGAAGAACATAGTACAGTTTTGTACCTACCATAAATGTAGATGTTCGAGGATCCACATTGCTGCAGTCACCATTTTACCTCCCTCCTTCCCCTCTGTGTTTAGGGGTGGTTGTGTAGGTGAGGTTATATGCTGATATTTTTGTATATATCTTTTGTATATATTGTACATATGTTTGGTGCAGGTATTTTGGGCCTTGTCTTTTAGGGTCTTCTGACATCTGGGGCAAGAAAAGACTGAGGATATGGCGTTGGTCATGCGCATTAGTACGTCGTCTAATGCGCCCTGACCGACGTCAGCCTTATACTCTGGTATTCGGGCCGACTGGACAGCGGACTACCCAATAGTAAGGACTGCAGCAATGTGGATCCTCGAACATCTACATTTATGGTAGGTACAAAACTGTACTTTTCAGCTGCTCAAAGGAGGAAAGGGTTGTATTCCAAAATGTTTTTAGTCCCCAGGAAAGAGGGCACTTGGAGCCCCCTTCTGGATCTTTCTCACCTGAATACTTTTTTGAAGGTTCTTTCCTTTCGAATGTTATCCCTTCAGACTTTGTTCCCTTTGCTGCTTCCTCAGGCTTTTCTGGTTTCTCTGGATCTCAAGTACGCTTACCTCTGTATCACTATTCATCCCCCTTTCAGAAAGTTTTTCCATTTGTCTGTTTCTTCCTGTCATTTTCAGTTCTCTGCTTTGCACTTTGGCCTTTCTACTGCCCCAAGGGTATTCATCAAATGCCTAGCTCCTGTGATTGCTTTTTGCAGGATTCAGGGGAACAAGCATTCCTTACTTAGACAATCTCCTGTTTCAGACATCCTCTCCAGAGATCATTTTACAAAATCTTCATTGTACCATTTCCCTTCTGCAAAACCTGGGGTTCACAATAAATTTCAAAAAGTCTTTTCTGACTCCTTCTCAAGGCCTTGTTTTTATGGGGTGTAGGATTCAGATGGTGCCTTGGCTGGCATTTCTGCCTCCTCCCAAGTTCTTGACATTCATTTTCGTCTTCCAAAATCTTTTTTCCCCCGTCTTGTATCACAGCCAGGGAGTTTTTCGGAGCTGTGGGATTCATGGCATCCACCATCCCTATGCCCACTCTAGCCAAACTCCACATGAGAAAGTTTCAGTGGTTTTTGAAGTCAGTTTGGCTTCAACATATACATCCTTTGGACTTTGTAGTGCTCTTCTTCCTTGTCTAAAGAAGAAACTTCACTGATGTGTTCAGCAGTTATCTTGAAACCCAGGGCTGCCCTTTCATCCCCCTCTTCTCTCTCAAGAGCTGTTCACAGATGCTTCAGATGTGGGATGGGGAGCAACTTTTGGCTCCCTAGAGGTGCAGGGGATGTGTTCGCCTCTTCAACAGAAAGAGTACATCAGCATCAGAGAGATGAGAGCTCTTCTGCTGGCGCTTCACGCTTTTCATCCTCTTTTCTCACCAGGATCTCTTAAGGTATTTACAGACAATACGATGGTGATATGGCATGTAAACAAATGGGGGAACAAGATTTTATCTTTGCTGGTTGGCAATCCTGTTGTGGGATTTGGCTGCCCAGTGTCAAGTGACTCTTCAGGCAGTCTACATTCCCTCAGGTCGAACTATTGTGGCAGACACTCTGAGCAAGTCCTTAACTCAATCCCACGAATGGATGCTTCATAGGGGTGTGTTTTTCGGCTAGTACTCCTCAAATAGCTCTATTTGCCTCCCCTCTGAACAGACAACTTCCTATTTTTTGTGCCAGAGTCCCAGGTCCTCTGGTTTGGAAGGTGGATGCCCATCTTTGTATTGGGAGGGGATGTTCCTTTATGTGTTCCCTCTCCTTCCCTTCATTCCAAAAGTCCTGTTCAGAATTCAACAAGATACTCCAAAATCTTGTTGCTGACTCCCTTTTGACTGAAACAGCATCGGTTCCCTCTTCTGCATTTAGCCAAGGACAGTCATCACAAGTTACCTCACAGGCTGGACTTACACAAGACAAGGGATCTCTCATCCATCCCCACCTGTCCACTCTTCAGCTGACACTTTGGATGATAGATTTTGATTTCACATAGACACTTTTTTTTTTGAGGATGTGCTTAGGGTCCTGCAGGAGGCCAGGAAACCCATTACTAGGAAATCCTACTTATCCAAATGGAAGAGGTTTTCTGTTTGTCTTTCTCATAATCTGGATTTAATTCCTGTGGATGTGCCTTTGATTCTCTCCTATCTGTGTGAATTGCTTGCTCAATGCTGGTCTGGCCTATTCTTCTGTTAAGGCTCACTTATCAGCTGTCTCTGCTTGTCTGTCTTTTTCTTCCAGGTTTTGAAGTTAAATCATTTCTTAAAGGCATCTTTCATATTGGGCCTCCCAGGATGCCTGTTCCTCCTCCCGGAAGTCTTAATTTTGTTTTGGAAAAACTGACTCGGGCTCCTTTTGAGTGTACCTTCAGCTTCCCTGCAACATTGCTCTTGGAAGACTGTACTTTTCTTGGCCCATACTTCTGCCAGATGGGTGTCTGAGCATCAAGTCCTTATGGTTTGTCCTCCTTTTTTGGTGTTTCATAAGGGCAGAGTGGCCTTGTGTACTACAGCTTTTATGCCCAAGCTGGTTAATGAGTTCTCTTAATCAGCCTGTTCACTTGCCTACTTTATTCCCCTGTCTGCAATATTCCAGTGAGAAGGTGCTGCACACATTGGATGTGCATAGACAACTCAGATTTTATTTGGATAAGGCTAAGACTATTAGGAAATCTGATTCTAGGTCCCTAGGAGTAGCTGTATCCAAGCAAATAATTTCTTCTTGGATCTCAAAAGCTATTTCTTTTGTTATTCTTTTCATGGTAAGAGCCTTTCTTTTCTGGTTAAGGCTCATTGTACTAGGGCTGTGGCTTCTTCTGGTGCTTTTTTTTTCAAGGGTTTGGATACTAACTTTATTCTTGAGGCAACTACCTGTGCTTCTGTGCATGCATTTACCAAGCACTGCAAGTTGGATGGAATTTCCAGAGCTAGAGCTTGTTTTGCTAGGGCCATTCTTCATGGCTTCCCAGAGGGCTTGGCTGGTCCTTCCTCCTCCTAAGTTTCTTCATGAACTTTGGCACTCTGCCTAATGTAAAGAGTAATGCAGTAGTGAAATGGAAGGACGTGGTACAGTTGTGTAAAATCTTACCAATAATGGTAGATGTCCTTCTCTTCACTGTTGCAGATGTTCTTCGTGTTTCACTGTTGCGGTCATTACATTTGGGTTATCCCTGCCAGGGTAGCCCTCAGCCGGCCTGAATACCAGAGACTTAGTATTTCTGCGTCGGTTGCTGTCGCTTGAGGACTGATGTCAGGTCGTCAGTAGCATAAAGTAAGGCAGCCAGCGCCATTGCAGCAGTCTTTCTTGCCATGAAGCCCAAAGCAGAAGCAGATGTTCATCGTGCTATGCTGCTGCAGTCATCACACTTGGGTTATCCTGCTGTCAGGCGGTCCCGCAGTCGGCCTGAATTCCAAAGCCTTGGTCCGGCGTCGATTGTCGTCGCTTCTTCCCTGACGTCAGTGCGGCAGGGGTATAAAAGAGGCAGCCGACGCCATTTTCTTCAGTCTTTCTTGCCGCGCGGTGCCCAAAGCAGAAGCAGTTCGCAAGTGCCGGTCGGCCAGCTCCTGAGATTTTCGAACAGAATTTCAGCCGAAGTCTTCTATAAAGCTAAGTACCCCATTGGGGAAACTTTTCTTGCCTCAGACCGATATCAGACAAAGTTAATAATTGTATTTCTTGTGGGAAGCAAATACCTCATAAGGATTTTCATTCTTATTGTATTCCTTGCTTAGGCCCAGACCACAATGTTTCTGGTTGTTGGTTTTACGCTAGGTTCAATAAACGCACTATTAAGCATCGGGCTGATACCGCCCGTCATTATTTTGGCAGAAAATTCAACTACATCATGTCGTCGGAACCTCCGACAACCGCTATGTTTAAAAAATGCAAGGACAAAGACAGGCAGCCTAGGCCTAGACCAGATACCGAGGTCTCGGTTAGGCCTGCCGCTGGATCTTCGGTATTCAGTGAGGCGCCTACGCAGTCCCTGACTACCGCAGACTTAGAAAATATGACTACCTCTCAGACAGAATCTACTAGGCCATTGGAGCCGATTCCTCCTCAACTCGCGGACGCCAGCCCTGGCGGCGATCCGGAGACTATGGACAGGCCTTCGGTTTCAGAAGGCATCTTTAAACTGACGACTCTCTCCGTTAAGTCATACGCTAGGCTTCCAAAGGTTAAGAAACCGGGTCCACAGACTCCCACACAGGCCCCTATGCCTAAAAAAACAAATGCTCAAAATGGCGGAGGACCTGATTACCCTCATCAGAGGTTCCCAGCCCCCTCCTGACAAAAGGCCTAGACTGGAGGAAGATTTACCTCCTCCTGACCAGGAATCCATTTCCTCAGCAGACTGAGGAACAGGATGACCCCTTCCCTCTCTATGAAGACTCAGATGCTGAGGAGTCTATTCCCTCTGTTTCCCCCCCTGAAGACTTCTCTTTTGGGGAAACCCTGCAAACCATGAGAGAGCATTTCCACTGGGAAGGACAATATTACTCTGACTCCCAAGAAAAGACTTCGTGAGTTTCTTCTTCTACCTCAGCATAGACCCCTAGCCATTCCTCCTGTTTTAGACATTCTGGATGATGTCTACACTGAATCCAGTCTAAATCCAGATTCCTTACCTCCAGCACCACCTAAACCAGACAGATACTATCGAGTCCCTGACTCTCACAAGTTTTTATATAAAAGCCCTGCTGCAGACCCAGAAACCATTTCCCAGGGTCCCAAAGGGGTTAAGGCCTCTACTGCTAAGAATCCACTACCTGCGGAAAGAGATTCCAGGGCATTAGAAAGATGGGGGAAAAAAGTGTATACCTCTGCCACTTTGGCCATGAGGGCATTAAACTGCCAATTCCACATGATTAAATACCAGCAGTACTTGCTTACTCAGTTAAAACAGAAAATGATCCCTCAAACTGATCAACTAGATTTCAAAGGGATGCAGGATTTGTTGCATGCAGCAGAACAAGTGGGAAAACATACCTTGCAGTGTGGTTTTGATTCTTTGGAGGCTTCATGTAGAGCAGTGGTCACAGGGTCTGTAATATGTAGACATGCTTGGCTAAAAGAGCAGACCCTACCAGAATATGTCAAAGCAAAGTTACTCCACTGCAAAAGGATGTGTTATTTGGTGTCAGAGCAGAGGAAGTTTTGAAGAAAAGGCAAAATCAATGCAAACAGTTAAAGATTTTTTACAGGTGCAACCTCCTCGCTTTAGCAGAAACTGGCCATCAAAAAACTGGTCCTTTCCTGCTTCAGACAGACCCCAAAGGGGCAGGTTACAGACGCCCTAGGGGCAGAGGCCAGGCACAAGGTACCTTCAGGCCTAGACAATGGCAAACAACAACTCAAAGAGGGGTAGACGACAGATCTCAACCCTTCAGAAAACAAACTCAATGACTTTCCTCTTCACCTGCCAAGCAAAATTGCCCAGGCAGCACCTCTAGGAGGAAAAATGGCTCTTTTTCCACAAAATTGGCACATCATAACAAAGGACAAATGGGTTCTGGATATTATTACCCGAGGCTACAGATTCCATTTTCACACTTTACCACGGATGAGAGGCATGCCAAATCTGACAACAAACCAATGGGCAGAGGCACAAAAGCAAATTTCAGCTCTCATGAACATGAAAGCAATTCAAAAGGTACCTGCAAAAGAGCAAGGTCAAGGATTTTACTCAAGACTGTTTCTAGTACCAAGAAAGGACAAAGCCTGGAGACCCATCTTAGACCTTTCAATTCTAAACTCGTACCTGGACATTCCCAAATTCAAAATGCTCACACTACAGCAACTTCTTCCCATGCTGGGCAAGGAGTCTTGGCTGGTAACGTTGGACCTCAAGAGGCATACCTGCATGCCCCTATCAGACAAGATTGCAGAAGATACCTCAGATTTTTGGCAGGCACAACGCATTATCAATTCTCTGCATTGCCCTTTGGCTTATCTACTGTGCCCAGAGTATCCACGAAATGCCTGGCATCAGTAATTGCATGCTGCAGACAATGAGAAATACAAATTTATCCATATCTGGATGACTGCCTGATCCAAGCGGACAGCAAAGACATCCTACTACAGCATCTGGCATTTGTAACAAAGTTGCTAAGTTGCCTAGGGTACACAGTAAACAAAAAGAAATCAAAACTAATACCCGCACAAGAAATAATTTTCCTGAGTGCCAGCTTGAATACAACGGCCCAGATGGCTTACCTCACGCCAGACAAGCAAAAACAACTGTCTCAGTACTTCAAAAAGATGTCAACTTCTACCCAGCTCACTGCAAGGAAATTCCTGCAGGCATTGGGGTACATGGCATCCTGCATTCAACTAGGCTGCATATGAGAAAACTACAATGGTACCTAAAAAGTGTATGGTCCCAACACAGACACAGCCTCAAAGCAAGTATAACTCTCATTCCCTGCCTTCAGAAAGAGTTTCTATGGTGGGCTCAGGCATGCCAAGCAAACAAGGGCCTTCCTTTTGTCTCACCTTCAGCAAACCAAACCTTGACAACAGATTCATCAGACTACGCCTGGGGTGCACACATGGTAGGACAATGCATGCAGGGCAAATGGTCTGCAAACCAAAGGCAACTGCACATCAATCAAAAGGAGATGCTAGCTGTAAAAAATGCACTAACAGCCTTCAAGGACCTCTTGCATCCATGACAACTTCTAATAAGGACGGACAACACCACAGTTGTGTGGTACATAAACAAGGAGGAACGCACTCCTACCCACTATGCAGACAGGCAATGGACTTGTGGAACACAGCATTGACTTACCAAGTACAACTGCAAGCACAATTTCTGCCAGGAAAGGAAAACATGTTGGCAGACGAATTGAGCAGAAATTTGACAGACCCTCACGAGTGGAGACTACACCCACAAGTATTCTCAGTGATAACTCAAAGGTGGGGACCACCAGACATAGATCTGTTTGCCTCAACCAACAATTGCCAGCTACAAAAGTTTTGCATAAGGACTTATCATCCCCTGGCCTGGAAAGTGGATGCCGTATCATTCAGTTAGACAGCATTGTCAGTCTGCGCCTTCCCACCTCTGCCTCTACTGACCCAGGTATTACTGAAAGCCAGATCAGAGAGGCCACAGATGATCCTCATTGCTCCAGACTGGCCACGTCAACACTGGTACCCACTACTCCGAAACTTGACTCGCAACCCTCCATGCATCTTACCTCAATTCCCTCTGCTGTTAACCCAACAAAACTCTCAGATCCTTCACAGTCAACTAAGGACCTTAAATCTAGCTGCATGGAAAATACCTTAAATTATCAAACTACACTTCTCTCAAAGGACGTCCAGAATGTCATTTTGGAGGCCAGGAGGCCCATTACCAGAAAAACTTACTCAGACAAATGTAAAAGATTTTGTGTATGGAGCCAGGCCAGAAGCCTAAATCCTGGCATCCCAAATATTCCGCACATACTCCAATATCTAGCTGAGATGCTACACAAAGGCCTTTCCTTCTCATCCATAAAGATCCATGCTTCAGCCATTTCAGCTCAATATGATACGGTTCCTCCCATTTTCTCTCATCCTTTGCTAAGGCAGTTTCTCAGAGGGGCAAAAAATATAAGACCCCCCCCCCCCAGAAAACCACCAACTCCAACTTGGGATCTAAATTTTGTGCTGGAAAAGTTAACACTTCCTCCTTTCGAACCAGCCTTTTCAGCAGAGCTTCGATATCTGTCATGGAAACAGCCCTGCTGCTGGCTATCACCTCAGCACGCAGAGTCTCAGAACTGCAGGCACTTATGGCAGTGGAACCTTTCATAATTTTCCATCAGGACAGAGTATCTTTACGCACCAACCCTTCCTTCATGCCAAAGGTAGTATCCAGTGTGGCTCTCAATCAGACCATACACTTGCCCACCTTTTATCCAAACCCACAGAATAAAGGAGAAAGACTCCTTCACTCTTTGGACATTCACAGACAGTTACGTTACGTATTTGGACAGGACAAAGGCCTTCAGAAAATCTGAACAACTCCTTATATCCTATGCACTAGGCTCAGAAGAAAAGGCTATTTCAAAACAGACCATCTCCAAATGTATAGCACATTGCATCCGCTTTTGCTACTCACGCCATGGGAAAGCAGTGCCTGCTAGTATTAGGTCTCACTCTACCAGGGCTACAGCAACCTCAGCAGCCTTCCTCCGAGGAGTCCCAACAAAGGACATTCTGGAGGCAGCTACCTGGAGTTCAGTGCACACCTTCGCCAAGCATTACCACCTTCCTCTGTACTCAAAAACCAGAGCTGGGTTTGCCACTGCAGTTCTGCAGGGCATCTTAGCTGCACCTAACCCAGTTTATCTCCTACCACCCAGCCGTAGCTTTGGGACTCTACCCAAGTGTGATGACTGCAGCAGCATAGCACGATGAACATAGTACAGTTTTGTACCTACCATAAATGTAGATGTTCGAGTGGTTATGCTGCTGCAGTCCAGGTTACCCTCCCTCCATCTCCTCTACCTAACAAGGCTTTTCTTATACCTCCATGTACATCAACCTTTGGGATGCATGTCTATAAGGTGTATTTGCTTACAGCTAGTACTATTGTTTTTCACTAAGGTACGTTTTGCAAGCTTCTTATTTTGCCTTCTTAGTTTGGGGCATCTGACATCTGGGGCAAGAAAAACTGAAGAAAATGGCGTTGGCTGCCTCTTTTATACCCCTGCTGCACTGACGTCAGGGAAGAAGCGACAACAACCGACGCCGGACCAAGGCTCTGGAATTCAGGCCGACTGCGGGACCGCCTGACGGCAGGATAACCCAAGTGTGATGACTGCAGCAGCATAACCCCTCGAACATCTACATTTATGGTAGGTACAAAACTGTACTTTTGCATGAGTGCCAATCAGCTGCTACCTGAGTTTTCATCTACAGAATTGAAGTTGTTGTTCTAAAGTTAAGTACCCCATTGGGGATCCTTCTTTCTTGCACTAACCGATGTCAGAAAAAGTTAATTGTCTCACCTGTGGAAAGCAAATACCACACGGAGACTTCCACTCTGATGGCGTCACTTGTTTAGGCCCAGACCGCGACATCCCTTGTTGTCGCTTCTGTGCTTTGTTCAACTCCAGAACTGTGTGTCGTCGGGCCCTTATTGTAGCCAGATTTTTTCGCTTACAGTCCTCGAATTCTGATATTGTTTCGGTAAGCTATCCGACAGCAGATCTTCCAACAAAAGTAAACATAAAGACAGACACAGACTGCACAGGTCCAAACCTACTGACGACGCTTCTGTTAAGCTAGTTGTCAGTTCATTGGCACTCCATGAAGAGCTTTCGCAGCCCCTGATGCCCGCTTCTGTTGATTTGCAGGCCGCTAGTGATTTGTCGTAAAACTGTCTTCAACTAAGGATCCTGCGGTCGTCTCTACCTTGGATGGGTCCGGAGATGCTGAGCAGGCACCGGCTTCTGAGGAAGTCTTTCGCACTATTGGATCTCGACAAAAACTGACGTCTTCTTTTGCAACTACCGTTCTTTCTAAAATTAGCGAGTTTCTTAGGCCCAGGTTATGAACCACACCCAAGAAACCGATGACTCTCTCTCAGGCACCTGCTACCTTGCCTCATTCTCAAATGCTTAAAATGGCGGAGGACCTTATCATGCTGATCAGGGGAAGCCAAGCTACCCCCTCCAAAAGCAAAAGAGATCTTTCTCCTGTAGTTTTGTCTGAACAAGAGTCTGATGAATCTGATGCATCTGAAAATGAAGACATTCAACCCCTCTCCACTTATGAGGATTCTGATGCAGAGGATTCTATTCCTTCAGCCTCTTCCCCAGAGGATATTTTCCTTTGGGGAAGCCCTGCATACTTTAAGGGAGCATTTCCAATGGCAGAGCCAGGACTACCCTCAGTTTAAAAACAGACTCGGGGAATTCCTAGATCTTGCACAACACAGACCCTTGGCCATCCCCCCAGTCATGGATGTTGTGGAGGATGTTTTCCGCGAATCCAGCCTGACTCCTGACACCCTTCCTCCTGCTCCCAGAAAATCAGACTGGTACTACAGAGTCCCTTACTCACACAAATATCTTTTTTAAAATCCAACAGCTGACCCTCAGGTCATTTCTCAAGGGCCAAAAGGGATTAAAGTGCAACCTCTGCTAAGAATTCCACCTCCTCAGACAGGGATTCTCGAGCATTGGACAGATGGGGTAAAAAAGTATACACCTCAGCTACTCTTGCTTTCAGGGCGCACTAAATTGTCAGTTCCATATGCTGAAATTTCAGCAACATACCTTGGAACTCCTTAAACAAAAAATGTCTTCATTTCCTGCTTGAAAACCAAAAACGGACCAGCACAACGATGATGCAGGCAAAAGTATTTATTTAAGACTGAATATCATAAAACAAAAATAAATGTTGAGCAAACCGGTTTCGGCTGAAAAAACAGCCTTCTTCAGTGCTGAAACAAAATTAAATAATTATTTGAACAACCAGAACATCCTGGTCTTTTATATATACACACTGATTTAAAGAGATATTGCCAAAAAAAGTCTGTGGATTGTATCTGGTGCATCCATCTCTTAAAAAATAAAATAAAAATAAGGATGAAGAAATGAGGAGATGTTAATAAAAAAGATTACATAAAAACATATAGCACGAAAAACATTTCATGAAAAACATATCAGGAAAAACATAGCAGGAAAAAGCAGGTTGACAATTATGCCATCTCATTTAGTCCAGGTTTGAACAAAGCCCCTAACCTGGTTATCCACATAGTTTCCATGTTATTAAGTTTGTTGTGCCAACCTGCTTTATAATTCCTATCCATTTGAATTTTTTCAATAATAGTAAATTTGAAATCAGCCGTGGTATGTTGAATAGTGTGTTTGTAAAGGGCATTGGACAGACGCTGGTTTCTAATGGCACTGAGGTGTTCACTGATCCTCAGTTTAAATGGTCTGGACGTTTGACCCACATAAAATGATGAACAGGTGCATGTAGCTAAGTAAATGACCCAATCTGAACTGCAGTTGCCAAACATGTTAATTTGATATACTTTAAATGTATTTTTACTTGAAAATTCTTTGGTTTTAAAAATATGTTGACAGGCACTGCAGTGCCCACAAGGGAAGCAGCCAAGCAATGGGTCACCAAATAAAGTGGTTTGGACAGGTGTTGCTGGTGTGTACCTTTTGTAATTTGTCAACCTTGAATGTATAGTCCTACCCCTCCTGTACGAAAAAGCACATTTATCTGGTAAAATCTCATTCAAAAGTTCATGGGATTTAAGTATATCCCGATGTCTGTCAATGATTTGTCTGAATCTAGATGTATTGTTCCCAAAAGTAGTAACAAATCTGATTGGCTGCCTAGGACTGGAATTGTCATTTTATTCCTTATTATGATATTGTAATAAGGTGGGTCGTGTCACATGTTTGATTTGTTGAATAGTATGAGAGATCTGATGTTAGGTTTATTGATCGTGGATATCCCAGTCTGGCAAATCTTGTGCACAGGTTTCATATTGTTCATGTGATGAGCATATGCGTTTCATACGCAAAAATTGGGATTTTGGAATATTTTGGATGATGTGGCGGGGGTGAGAGCTGGATGCATGTAGTAATGTCTTATACTGAGGAAACTTCCTATGTACATGTGTAGCTAGAGTATGATCCATCTGTCTGGAAACAACAACATCCAATAAAACAATCTCTTCATATTCAATATTTAGGGTAAATTGTATATCCCAAGGGTTGTTGTTAAGATATTGAATGAAATCAGACACATGGTCCTTATCCCCACGCCACACCATCCAACAATCATCTAAATATCTCCTCCAGATGTCAAGATTGTTTATATATAAATTATGATCCACATCATAAATGAATAATTGCTCAAAAAATCCCATAAAAAGGTCAGCATAATATAGGGGCAAAGGACGCCCCCATTGCTGTCCCCTTGGGCAGAATCTAAAGATTTACAAGAGTTGATGCATTTTGCAAGTCAAGTAACTAAACACACCTTGCAATGTGGTTTTGATGCCCTAGAAGCTTCTTGCATGGCAGCAGTCACTGGATCTGTCATTAGAAGGCATGCATGGCTTAACGAACAACCCCTGCCAGACCATGTAAAATCTAAATTGTTGGATGCCCCCTTGCAGAAAGATAACTTATATGGCACTAAGGCAGAAGAGGTCTTAAAAAAGATGGAAGAAAAAGTAAAATCTATGCAAACAGTTAAGGATTTCTTGCAGGTCCAGCCACCTAGGTTCAGTAGGCATTGTCCCTCCAAACAATGGCCCTTTCCTGCTCCCAGTAAACCGGCCCAGCCTAGGCCCCGTGGAAGCAGACCCCCCCCCAGACAGCAGCCCCAGGGAATGCAGAGATCTAAGCAGTGGACTACCTCCACTTCTAAACCAGGGAGTTCTAAGCCACCCCCTTATGGTAAGAACTCACAATGATTCACCTCCTCCACCCCCTCCCTCTGCCCACCGTCACTTACCCCTAGGAGGGAAACTCTCCTTTCACTCAAGCGCCTAGGCCACCATTACCAAGGACCACTGGGTTCTGAACATTGTGTCTCAAGGATACAAATTTTCCTTCAACACCCTTCCAACCCCAAAAGGGTACCCAGATTTACCACCAAATCAGTGGGCAGAGGCTCAAAAGCAAATCCTTTCCCTTCTCTCTGAGGGCAGTAGAGCACGTTCCTGCAGAACAGATAGTCCAAGGTTTCTGCTCCAGACTTTTTCTGGTGCCCAGAAAAGAAGGCACCTGGCACCCCATCCTTGATCTATCCATTCTCCCAAAATTCAAAATGCTCATCCTCCAACAGCTGCTACCCATGCTCTCCAAAGATGGTTGGCTAGCCACCCTGATTTTAAGAGGCTTACCTTCACATTCCTATCAGGGAATCATGCAGAAAATATCTCCTCTTCAGGGCAGGATCTTAACACTTTCAGTTCTCTGCGCTTCCCTTTGGCTTATCTACTGCTCCCAGTGTTTTCACAAAATGTCTGGCTCCGGCCATTGCCTTTTGTAGACAAAGAAATATTCAGATTTACCCATACCTAGATGACTGCCTTATTCAGACAGACAGGAAAGGCTGCTCAAGCACCTGGCCTTTGTAAAGACCCTACTAACCTCCCTAGGGTACACGATCAACGAAAATAAATCCAAACAGGTGCCCACTCAAAGGATAATCTTCCTGGGAGCAAGTCTGGACACAACATCCCAGATGGCATACCTTACTCCAGAGAAACAAATTTTCCTGACAGCCTACTCCTCTCAACTAGCCACCAGGCTCCAGCTGTCTGCAAGGAAGATCCTGCAAGCTCTGGGGTTCATGGCGTCTTGCATACTACTCATTCCATATTCCAGACTGCATATGAGGAAACTTCAATGGTACCTAACGAGCCTTTGGTGTCAGCACTCTCAAGACCTGGAAACTCTTCTACGTATAATTCCTTGCCTCAGAAAAGATTTTCTTTAGTGGGCAACAGCGTGCTCCCGCAAAAAGGGAATGCCTTTCTCCCCATCCCCCGCCACACAGAGCCTCACCACTACGCTTGGGGTGCACACCTGGCCGGCAGGTGCATACAGGGTCAGTGAAGCCCACAGCAAATCCCTCTGCACATTAATCAAAAAGAGATGATGGCTGTGCAGCATGCCTTGATAGCTTTCAAGTCCCTTCTCTCTCCATGTGCTGTCCTGATCAAAACAGACAACACCACTGTGATGTAGGACATCAACAAGCAGGGAGGGACTCACTCCTACCCTCTATGCAAGCTGGCCATGACCCTTTGGCACACAGCCTCTGCCATGCAACTACACCTGTTAGCACAATCCCTACAAGGCTCTCTCAACTCTCTGGCAGACAAATTAAGCAGAAATCTTCTGGACCCACATGAGTGGCAACTCAGCAGAAGTACCTTCACCCTAATAACTCAGAAATGGGAAACCCTTAAGGTCGACCTCTTTGCCTCCCAGACCAACCATCAGCTCAGCAAATTCTGCACCAGGGAGCATCCGTGCATGGCTTGGAAAGTGGATGCCATGTCCTTCCCCTGGGTCAATCTATTGGTCTATGCCTTTCCTCCCCTATCTCTTATACCCAGGGTACTGCTTAAAATAAGGGAGGAAAAGACAAGGACCATTCTTATAGCTCCAGGCTGACTCTGGCAGCACTGGTACCCCTTGCAGCGCAGCCTGTCCACTCTACCTCCATGGCATCTTCTTCAGATCCCAAACCTCCTGACCCAGAGGGAAGGGGAATTCATGCATCCCCAATTGCAGACACTCAGTTTGCAGCTTGGCTTATTCCCTAACCCTGAACCAATTTGCCAACCTCAATAAACAGGTTCTGGATGATGTTCATCGTGCATACAGCTGCAGTCATAACAGATGGGTTCTCCTGCCGTCAGACAGGTCCTCAGTCGGCCGAATTCCAAAGTCTAGGTCTGGCGTCAGTTGTCGTCGCCTCTTCCCTGATGTCAGTGCGCCAGGGGTATAAAAGAACCAACTGACGCCATTTTCTTCAGTCTTTCTTGCCGTGCGGTGTCCGAAGCAGAAGCAGTTTGCAAGTGCCAGTCGGCCAGCTCCTGAAATTACGAAAATTTTGCAACCGAAGTCTTCTTGAAAGCTAAGTACCCTGTTGGGGAAACTTTTCTTGCCTCAGACGGATGTCAGACAAAGTTAATAATTGTATTTCTTGTGGGAAGCAAATACCGCATAAGGATTTTCATTCCCTCTGCATTCCTTGCTTAGGCCCAGACCACGACGTATCGGTCTGTCGTTTTTGTGCTACATTCAACAAACGCACCATTAAGTGTCGGGCGGAGTTCGCCCAGCACTATTTTGGCAAAAAATGTAACTATATTATGTCGTCGGATACACCGACTCCAGTTTTGTCTAAAAAACGCAAAGATAAGGACCCACACACTAGGTCCGCGGCCTCTACCAACACCACGCCAAAGCCGACTACAGGTGGTCCAGTTCTCAGCGAGGCACCTACGCAGCCCCTGCCTACCGACGACACTTCATTGGCGGTGTCTTCTGTGCCCGAGGTCACAGGCTGCTCGGCCCACACCCCGACTACAGATACCGAAGCCACTCTTGTTGGTGAATCTCAAAATGTAGACAGGTCTGCCTCCTCTCAAGGTGTCTTCAGACCTTCCTCTTCTTTTTCTATCAAGGCTTTCACTAAGTCTAAAGCAGCCATGCATTCTAAGAGACAAGCTCCACAGGGCCCTTCTCCAGGCCCCATGCCTAAAAAACAGATGCTTAAAATGGCTGAGGATTTGATTACTCTTATCAGGGGTTCTCACCCCGGACAAAAGGCCCAGAGTGGAGGAAGAATCCCCCTCCTCTGACCAGGCCTCCATTATTTCAGAGCACTCTGATGAACGGGAACATTCTTACTCCCCTTTTGAAGATTCTGATGCTGAGGAGTCCATTCCCTCTGTCTCCCCCCCCAGAGGATTACTCATTTGGGGAAACCTTGCATACCTTTAGGGAACACTTCCACTGGGAAGGCCAAGAGTACTCAGATTCTAAGAAAAGGCTTAGGGATTTTTCTCTTGCTACCCCAGCATAGGCCTCTGGCTATACCTCCTGTCTTAGACATACTAGATGATGTGTACTTGGAGGCCTGCCTTAACCCGGATTCTTTACCTCCAGCCCCAGTCAAGCCTGACAGGTACTACCAGGTTCCTGACTCACACCAATTTTTATACAAAAGCCATGCGGCTGACCCAGAAATTATCTTACAGGGCCCCAAGGGAATTAAGGCCTCCACTGCTAAAAACCCATTACCTTCCGAGAGAGATTCCAGATCCTTAGAAAGGTGGGGAAAAAGGGTATACACCTCGGCCACCTTAACCATGAGGGCATTAAACTGCCAGTTCCAAATGCTAAAGTACCAACAGTTTCTGTTATCACAGTTGAGAAGTAAAATGTCACAACCTGAACAACCAGACTTGGAGTTGCAGGATTTGATGCATAGTGCAGAACAAGTGGGTAAACATACCTTGCAATGTGGTTTTGATGCTCTAGAGGCCTCATGTAGAGCTGCTGTTACAGGATCAGTCATACGTAGACATGCCTGGCTCAAGGAGCAAACATTACCAGATCATGTCAAAGCTAAATTACTAGATGCCCCTCTAGAAAAGGATGTATTATTTGGTGTTAAAACTGAGGAGGTATTAAAGAAAATGGAGTAAAAGGTTAAATCAATGCAAACAGTGAAAGATTTTCTACAGGTACAACCTCCACGTTTCAGTAGAAATTGGCCTTCCAGAAATTGGTCCTTTCCAGCCACGGACAGACCCCAAAGAGGTAGATACAGGCGCCCGAGGGGCAGAGGGTGATCTCCAGGATCGTTTAGAGGCAGACAGTGGCAAGCTCCTACACAAAAAGGTGGAGAGGATAGTTCGCAGCCATTCAGAAAGCAAGCACAATGACTTTCCCCTTTGCATGCCAAGCAAGGCTCAAATGGCAGCACCCTTAGGCGGAAAACTGGCAGTATTTTCAAAAAATTGGCATATTGTCACAAAAGACAAATGGATCCTGGACATTATAAACAGAGGCTACAGATTCCATTTTCACACCTTTCCAAAAATGAGAGGCATGCCAAACCTGCCACACAATCAAAGGGCAGAGGCACAAAGACAAATTTCAGATCTCATGGACATGAAAGCTATTCAAGAGGTACCTACTCACGAACAAGGTCAAGGTTTTTATTCCAGACTATTCCTGGTACCAAGGAAGGAAAAAGATTGGAGACCTATTTTGGACCTATCCATCCTAAACACATTTTTACTGTACCAAAATTCAAGATGCTCACATTACAGCAGCTTCTTCCCATGCTGGGCAAGGAGTCTTGGCTGGTAACATTGGACCTCAAGGAGGCATACCTGCATGTCCCAATCAGACAAAATTGCAGAAGATACCTCAGATTTCTTGCAGGTTCAACCCATTATCAATTCTCTGCATTGCCCTTTGGCTTATCTACTGCACCCAGAGTATTCACGAAATGCCTGGCATCAGTAATTGCCTACTGCAGACTTTAAGGGATACAAATATACCCATATTTGGACGACTGCCTGATCCAAGCGGACAGCAAGCACATACTTCTGAAACATCTGGCTTTTGTAATAATGTTGTTGAATTCTCTGGGATACACAGTCAACAAAAAGAAATCAAGGCTAATACCCTCTCAGAAAATAATTTTCCTGGGTGCCAACTTGGACACAAACACCCAGATGGCCTACCTCACGCCAGAGGAGCAGGGGTAACTAACTCAATACTTCAGAACACTAGCAAAATTCACCCGGCTGACTGCAAGAAAAATCCTGCAGGCTCTGGGATTCATGGCATCTTGCATCCTACTAATCCCATGTGCAAAGCTGCATATGAGGAAACTTCAGTGGTACCTGAAAAACCTATGGTCTCAACACAGCCACAGTTTGGAAACAATAATACCACTAATTCCATGTCTTCAAAAGGAATTTCTGTGGTGGGCTCAAGCATGCCAAACAAACACAGGTCTCCCATTCTGCAAGCCTCAAGCAAATCAAGTCATCACAACAGACGCCTCGGACTAAGCCTGGGGGGCGCACATGACAGATCGGTGCATTCAGGGCAAATGGTCCCAAAAAGAAAAGCACCTTCACATCAATCAAAAGGAAATGCTAGCAGTAATAAATGCTATTATAGCTTTCAAAGGCCTTCTGCATCCAGGTCAACTATTGATAAGGACAGACAACACCACAGTAATGTGGTACATAAACAAACAGGGAGGAACCCATTCATACCCCCTATGCAGGCTGGCCATGTCACTTTGGAACATGGCTCTGGAATTACAAATCGAACTTCAAGCACAGTACCTGCCAGGCAAGGAAAACATGCTGGCAGGCAACCTAAGCAGAAATATGACAGATCCACACGAATGGAAGTTGCATCCTCAAGTTTTTACAGAGATAATTCAAGCATGGGGAAGGCCAGACATAGATATCTTTGCCTCCCACAAAAATCACCAATTGACAAAATTCTGCTCAAGGACTTTTCATCCACAGGCCTGGAGAGTGGATGCTCTCTCTTTCAGTTGGACAACAATGACAGTTTATGCCTTTCCCACCTCTTCCTCTGCTGCCCAAAGTTCTATTAAAAACCAGAGCAGACAGACCAAAGATGATTCTCATTGCTCCAGACTGGCCAAGACAGCACTGGTATCCACTCCTGAGGAGCCTGACGCATTCCCCTCCATGGTCCCTACCTCTAATGCCTCTTCTTCTGACTCAGCACAGCTTCAAAACTCTTCACAGTCAGCTGAAAACACTTAATCTGGCCACATGGAAGATTCCTTAACATCACAACAGACCCTACTCTCCAAGGAGGTGCAGGATGTCATTTTGGAGGCCAGAAGGCCATCTACTAGAAAAGCTTACTCCGCAAAATGGAAACGGTTTTGTGCCTGGAATGAGAAAAAGGGCCAGAATCCTGGAAAACTGAATTTACCTCAAATATTACAGTATCTAGCTGAGCTGCTAAGCAGTGGACTTTCATTCTCCTCCATCAAAATCCATGCCTCAGCCATTTCTGCAGAATACAACACTGATCCACCTTTATTCTCTCACCCCCTCTTAAGACAGTTCCTCAGAGGGGCTAAGAATATAAAACCCCCAAGGAAACAACCAATACCTGCTTGGGATCTCAATTTCATTCTAGAAAAGCTGACCTTGCCTCCTTTTGAGCCAGCTGCTTCAACAGATTTGCAATATTTGTCCTGGAAAACAGCTTTCCTTCTGGCTATCACCTCAGCTCGTAGGGCATTGGAACTACAAGCCCTCATGGCTGTGCAGCCTTTTATCATCTTCCATCAGGACAGAGTTTCCTTACGAACCAACCCATCCTTTATGCCAAGGGTGGTATCCAGGGTAGCTTTGAATCAGGCTATACACTTACCTACCTTCTACCCTAATCCTCAAAACAAAGGGGAGAGACTTCTACATTCCTTGGACATCCACAGACAGCTGCGTTATTATTTGGACAGAACAAAACCTTTCAGAAAATCAGAACAGCTCTTTGTGTCCTATGCTATAGGAGCTCAAGGAAGCCAATTTCCAAACAGACAATCTCAAAATGGATAGCCCACTGCATACGCTTTTGCTACTCTTTTCATGGTAAAACTGTACCTGCAGGCATCAGACCTCACTCCACAAGGGCCACAGCTACCTCTGCAGCTTTCCTCAGAGGAGTTCCTACCAAAGATATTTTGGAAGCAGCCACTTGGAGTTCTGTGCATACCTTCTCCAAGCACTACCACCTACCATTATACTCCAAAACTAGAGCAGGCTTTGCCACTGCAGTCTTGCAGGGCATTCTGGCTCCTCCTAGTTCCACCTAGTGCCTACCACCCCTTTCTTAGCTTTGGGATTCTACCCATCTGTTATGACTACAGCTGTATGCACGATGAACATAGTACAGTTTTGTACCTACCATAAATGTAGATGTTCGAGTGCTAATACAGCTGCAGTCCATGTTTCCCTCCATCCTTCCCCTCTTGGGACAGGCCTATTGGCTAACACCTTCTCATACAACCTGATTGGGGTATTCTTTATGGTGTATTTGCTTGCAACTACTGTATTTTGATTATATCGCTTTGCTTTATTACACAAATTTATGTATTGCCTTCCTTCTGGGGGCACCTGACATCTGGGGCAAGAAAAACTGAAGAAAATGGAGTTGGTTGGTTCTTTTATACCCCTGGCGCACTGACGTCAGGGAAGAGGTGACGACAACCAACACCGCATCTAGACTTTGGAATTCGGCCGACCGAGGACCCGCCTGATGGCAGGAGAACCCATCTGTTATGACTGCAGCTCTATTAGCACTCGAACATCTACATTTATGGTAGGTACAAAACTGTACTTTATCTGTGAGGACAGACATCCTAGCACCAGAAAGTCTTATATTGATAAATGGCAAAGGTTCTGCAAATGGATCCAGCCTAAGGGAGCCAATATGGCACAGCCCTCCCACCCATCTTGGATTACTTAGCTGACCTACTACTCAGTGGCCTCTTTTTTGTCCTCTACAAAAATTCATGCCTGTGCTATTTCTGCTCATTTTTCCACTGAGCAGCCTCTTTTCTCACACCCTTTGATCAAACAGTTCCTAAGAGAGGCTAGCAACTTGAGGCCACCCAGAAGGATACCAACACCAGCTTGGGACCTTAACTTTGTATTGGAAAAGCTAACCCTACCCCTTTCGACGATCCAGCTACTTCTGCAGAGCTGAAGTTTCTCTCCTGGAAGACAGCATTCCTTCTGGCCATCACTTCAGCCAGAAGAGTCTCTGAGCTGCAAACACTCATGACTGTGGAACCCTTCATCATCTTCCATGCAGACAGGGTATCCCTCAGAACTAACCCATCCTTCATGCCCAAGGTGGTGTCCACTGTGGCTCTCAACCAATCCATTCATTTGCCCACCTTTTTTCCTAATCTCCAGAACAAGGGCGAAAGGATTCTTCACTCTCTAGATGTGCACAGACAGCTCAGATTCTATCTAAACAGGAATAAATCCTTCAGAAAGTCTGATCAATTCCTGGTTAGCTTTGCTACAGGGTTAGAAGGCAAAGCCATTTCCAAATAAACCATTTCCAAATGGATAGCACACTGCATCCATTTCTGCTACAAACAGCATGGAAACCCTCCCCCCAAGGGGGTCAGGACACACTCCACCAGAGCAGCCTTAACCACTGCAGCTCTCCTCAGAGGAGTCCCCTCCAGGGACATCCTGGAGGCTGCCACCTGGACATCTGTTCACACTTTTACCAAGCATTACCATCTGCCTCTCTTCTCCATATCCAGGACAGGTTTACCTCTGGAATCTTGCAAGGGCATCCTAGCCAGTCCCTAGTTTCCTTGACTGCCTCCAACATTTTCCTCAGCTTTGGGAATCAACCCAAATGTGATGACTGCAACAGTGAAACACGAAGAATATAGTACAGATGTCCTTCATGGATGCATCTGCAGTCATAACAAATGGGTTGTCCTGTCGTCAGGCAGCCCTTCGGTCGGCCGGATTCCAAAGTCTGGGTCCGGCTTCGGCTGATGTCGCACTTCACCCGACGTCATCTCTGCTGGTCTTCGGGTATAAAGGCATCAGCTGACGCCATTTTCCTCAGTCTTTCTTGCCGTGGCGCCAAGCAGAAGCTGTTCGCAAGTGCCGGTCGGTCAGATCCAGAGATTACTACTACCGAATACTACTTGAAGACTTCTAAAAGCTAAGTACCCGTTGGGGACTCTTTCTTGCCTCAGCCGATGTCAGAAAAAGTCAATAACTGTTTAACTTGTGGGAAACAAATACCTCATAAAGATTTCCACTCTTACTGTCTGCCTTGCTTAGGCCCAGACCACGACGTAGCAGCCTGTTCGCCTGTGCTTCCTTCAACCGACAACGCTTAGGCGCCGGTCGGAGTTTGCTGAACAGTTTTTCGCTCAGATTTTGCGTACATTATGCCTTCGGATCCTCCGGCTACCCAAATTGTTAAAAGCAAAGAAAAGACCGACACTCGCGGTCCGCGGTTTCGCCGAAACCACGGTTAAGCAAGCGCTGAGTGTCTCGGTTTCGGCCGAAACCGAGAAAACTGGTCAATCTTCAGCCGAATCCATGACTACTACTGAGGCTCCTGCTACCTTACCTGAATCGGCCTCAGAAATTTTGCCTACAACTGTGGTTCCTAGTGATTTATCAGACACCATCCCTTTGGATGTCTCTACCCCAGCACGTGGTGCTGCTAGGCCTCCTGCAGCCATGTCTATTAAGGCCTTTGCCAGGGCTAAAGCAGACAAATCAGCTAAATCAGTGCCTGTTAAACCCCCCTCACACAGGCCCACTTCTAGTTCACAAATGCTTACTCTGGCAGAAGATTTAATATCCTTAATTAGGGGATCCCAATCTCACCCAGACAGGGCCTCTCAGCCCCAGAAAAGAGACCTAGAGCAGAGCCCCCCGAGCCAGTGTCCTCTGATGATTCTGCGGATGACTCAAACATTACAGACCAGCCAGAGGCTCCTTTTTCTACTTATGAAGATTCCGATGCTGAAGAATCCATTCCAGCTGCCTCTCCACCAGAGGAATTTTCCTTTGGGGAAACCTTACATGCCATGAGAGAACAATTCCAATGGCAGGGACAAGATTTCTCAGATTCAAGAAAAAGGCTTAGGACTTTTCTGCACTTACCACAACATAGGCCCTTAGCTATACCTCCTGTTCTGCCTGTTGTGGATGATGCATTTAATGATGTCTGCACTGCTCCTGATTCTTTACCTCCAGCCCCTGCCAAACCAGATAGATTTTACAGGGTGCCAGACACTCATCACCACCTATACAAGGCCCCACTTGCAGACCCCAAAACTATATCCCAGGGGACTAAGGCAGTAGCCTCGACCACAGCAAAAAACCCTATTCCTTCTGAAAGGGAATCCAAGTCCTTAGAGAGATGGGGGAAAAAAGTTTACACCTCTGCTACTCTCTCAGCTAGAGCTTTAAACTGTCAGTTTCACATGATCCAATACCAAGAGTTTATGCTTGATCAGTTAACTAAAAAACTGTCCTCTGATGAATCTTTAGATAAGAAATATGTATTAGAAATGGTGAATAACATCCAACAGGTTAGTAACCATTCCTTAAAATGTGGCTATGATGCACTGGAGGCTTCATTTAGATCAGCCATGACTGGCACAGTGATAAGAAGGCATGCATGGTTGAAAGAACAGGTCTTACCGGATCATGTTAAAGCAAAGCTATTAGATGCTCCTATGGATAAGGCCAGTCTATTTGGTACACCTGCCCAGCAGGTAATGAAGAAAATGGAAGAAAAGGCAAAATCTGTACAAACAGTTAAAGATTTCTTACAGGTTCAGCCCCCAAGGTTTAGCAGGAACTGGCCTGCCAAAAATTGGTCCTTTCCTGACTCCACAAGATCCCAAAGGGGCAGGAATAGACGCTCTAGAGGCAGAAATCAATCCAGAGGAGATGCCTACAGAGGACGACAGTGGCAAGGCAATAACCGAGGCACAGACACAACCACTGCCACTGCAACAGGACAATCACAGTGACTTGGCTCTGACTCCGCCAACCAGGGAGCAAATAGCAGCACCATTAGGCGGAAAGTTAGCCTTATTTTCGAAAAATTGGCACTATATCACAAAAGACAAGTGGATTCTGCAAACCATAGACCAAGGCTACCGGTTCCACTTCCACACCTTACCAGTAAAAAGAGGAATGCCAAACCTGCCTCCAAATCAAAAAATAGAAGCTCTGCAGCAGATAGCGGAATTAACAAAGATGAGAGCTGTGGAAAGAGTACCAATAACAGAACAGGGCAAAGGATTCTACTCCAGACTCTTCCTAGTGCCAAGAAAAGAGAAAAGTTGGAGACCTATTCTCGACCTGTCCATCTTAAACACATACATCATTGTCCCAAAATTCAAAATGCTGACCCTACAGCAACTTCTTCTCATGCTGGGCAAGGAGTTTTGGCTGGTAACTCTAGATCTCAAGGAGGCATACCTGCACGTCCCCATTCGACCAAATTGCAGAAGATACCTCAGATTTCTTGCAGGATCAGAGCATTATCAATTCTCAGCATTGCCCTTTGGCTTATCTACTGTGCCCAGAGTATTCACAAAATGCCTGGCATCAGTAATCGCTCACTGCAGAGTACAGGGAATCCAAATTTATCCATACCTGGACGACTGCCTGTTACAAGCGGACAACAAAAGCAAGCTGACAACAGATTTACAAAGGGTCATTTACTTGCTACAGGCCCTGGGATACACAGTCAATTTACAAAAGTCAAGGCTGATACCATCCCAAACAAGAACATTCTTGGGCGCAGAATTGGACACAGTAAAACAAATGGCATTCCTAACTGCAGAAAAACAAAAAGAGCTCCCTCTTTACTTCTTGGCATTAACAAAGCAGAACAAACTAACAGCAAGAAAAGTTCTGCAGGCCTTGGGCTTCATTGCATCATGCATAATCTTGGTCCCACATGCCAGACTGCATATGAGAAAGCTACAGTGGTACCTAAAGAATTTATGGTCTCAACACAGGCACAGCTTAGAAACAGAAATACCACTAATCCCATGCCTAAAATAGGAGTTCCTATGGTGGGCACAAGCATGCCAGTCAAACCCAGGCTTACCCTTCCACAACTTTCGAGCAAGCCAAACCATCACAACAGACGCCTCAGACCTAGGATGGGGGGCGCACATGCTGGACAAATGCGTACAAGGATTGTGGACTCAGGACCAGCTGCACCTGCACATAAACCAAAAAGAAATGCTGGCAGTAAAGCTGGCAATCCAAAAATTCAGACCATTCCTCAAAGAAGGCCATTTGATGATAAGGACAGACAACACCACAGTCATGTGGTACATCAACAAACAGGGAGGCACTCATTCATACCCCCTATGCAGAATGACTTTGGACCTTTGGAATCTGGCTCTCAGCTACAACATCCAGTTACAGGCAATATTTGTACCGGGAAAAGAGAACACCCTAGCAGACATGTTAAGCAGAACCACCTCGGATGCTCACGAATGGATGCTACACCTGGACATCTTCAAGGCCATCACAAAGAAATGGGGAATGCCACAAATAGATCTATTCACTTCCCCACTCAATCACCAGCTCAAAAAATTCTGCACAAGGACATCCCACCCACTTGCATGGAAGGTGGACTCTCTATCCTTCAGCTGGAAAGGCCTGACAGCATATGCATTTCCACCTCTTCCTTGATGCACAAGGTACTACTGAAAATCAAAGAGGAACGCCCAAGGAGAATCCTGATAGCTTCGAACTGGCCAAGACAACACTGGTACCCATTGCTGAGGAGCATGTCTTGGGAGAAAATGTGGTCAATACCCCTGATGCCTTTGATGTTAACTCAGAACAACTACAACATCATGCATCCAAACCTAAAAACCTTGCAACTGACTGCCTGGAACATCACATAGCAGCAACTAACCCAGACCTTTCCCAAAGGGTTAAAGACATTATCCTTGAAGCCCGCAGACCTTCAACAAGAAGGAACTATGCAGGAAAATGGAAAAGGTTTGTCATTTGGAGTACTGAAAGAGGAAAAGATGTGTCGAACATAGATATTGCTAACATTCTGGAGTACTTGGCAGAGCTTCTACATACAGGCCTGTCCTATTCCTCCATCAAGATACATGCATCAGCTATTTCAGCAGAATACAGCTTTGATCCACCTGTCTTTTCACATCCTCTACTCAGGCAGTTCCTCAGAGGGATCAAGAATGTAAAACCTCCTAGGAAACCACCATTACCAGCATGGGACTTGAACTTTGTGCTAGAAAAGTTGACACTCCCTCCGTTTGAACCAGCAGCAACAGCAGATCTACAACACCTGTCATGGAAAACTGCTTTCCTACTGGCAATTATCTCAGCAAGGAGGGTTTCGGAACTACAGGCCTTAATGGCAGTGCAACCCTTCCTAATCTTCCATCAAGATAGGGTGTCCATGAGAACTAATCCTACTTTTATGCTTAAGGTGGTATCCAGAGTGTCTTTAAACCAGGCAATCCACCTACCTACCTTCTTTCCCAATCCACAAAACAGAGGGGAAAGAATGCTGCATACCTTGGATGTACATAGACAGTTACGCCACTACCTGGACAGAACCAAAAGTAACAGAAAAACTGACCAGCTTTTTGTAGCCTATGCAACAGGAAGGGAAGGAAAAGCAATTTCCAAACGGACAATCTCCAAATGGATAGGAAATTGCATAAGATTCTGTTACTCCTACCATGGAAAACCAATTCCACAGAACATAAGACCTCATTCTACAAGGGCTACAGCCACTACCACAGCTTTCTTACGAGGAGTGGCAACCAAGGACATTATTGAGGCGGCTACTTGGACCTCCGTGCATACATTTGCCAAGCATTATAATTTACCTCTATACTCTAGATCCCAAGCAGGGTTTGCCACTGCTGTACTGCAAGGGATCCTAACTACACCATAATTTTTCTTCCTCCTCCCCTAGTTTGGCTATGGTATTCTACCCATTTGTTATGACTGCAGATGCATCCATGAAGGACATAGTACAGTTTTGTACCTACCATAAATGTAGATGTCCGGACTGGATAGCATCTGCAGTCAGGATTACCCTCCCTCCTTCCCCTCTGTGGTACTCCTAGGGTATTTACCCTCCTAATAGCTAGCTGGGGGGGGAGTCTCTTATGGTGTATTTGTTTGTATATATGTACATACATGCTTATTTTTTGTGTTTGCCTTCTACTTTTTTGGAAACATTGGCATTTATCCAAAATTTAGCCTTCCATGAGGGCAACTGGCATCTGGGGCAAGAAACAGTGAGGAAAATGGAGTTGGCTGATGCCTTTATACCCGAAGACCAGCAGAGATGACGTCGGGTGAAGTGCGACATCAGCCGAAGCCGGACCCAGACTTTGGAATCCGGCCGACGATGCCTGACGACAGGACAACCCATTTGTTATGACTGCAGATGCTATCCAGTTCGGACATCTACATTTATGGTAGGTACAAAACTGTACTTTGTGTACACTTGCAATAAATGTAGATGTTCAAGTGCAGTCCTGGATGTTCATCGTGCATACAGCTGCAGTCATAACAGATGGGTTCTCCTGCCGTCAGGCGGGTCCTCGGTCGGCCGAATTCCAAAGTCTAGGTCCGGCGTTGGTTGTCGTCGCTTTCTTTCCTGACGTCAGTGCGATGGGTATATAAGACACAGCCGACGCCATTTTCTCCAGTCTTTTTTGCCACGCGGTGCCCGAAGCAGAAGCAGTTCGCAAGTGCCGGTCGGCCAGCTCCTGAAATTACGAAAATTTGGAAACCGAAGTCTTCTTTAAAGCTAAGTACCCCGTTGGGGAAACTTTTCTTGCCTCAGATCGATGTCAGACAAAGTTAACAATTGTATTTCTTGTGGGAAGCAAATACCGCATAAGGATTTCCATTCCCTCTGTATACCTTGTTTAGGCCCAGACCACGACGTCTCGGGCTGTCGCTTTTGCGCTACTTTCAATAAATGCACTATTAAGCATCGGGCGGAGTTCACCCAGCACTTTTGGTAAAGCTTTTGATTATAAAATGCCGTCGGAGACTCAGACTCCCGTTTTGTCCAAAAAACGCAAGGACAAAAACCGACACGCGAGGTCCGCAGTCTCCCGACACCATGCCAAAGCCGGCTACACGTGGTTCGGTTCTCAGCGAGGTGCCTACAGACTACCTGACTACCGACGACACTTCTCTGGCAGTGTCTTCTGTAACCAAGACCGCAGGTGCCTCGGCCCATACCCTGACTACAGCTACCGAAGCCGCTGTGAGTGTTGAGCCTCTTAATGTGGACAGGTCCACTTCCACCCATGGTGTCTTTAGACCCTCATCTTCCTTTTCCATAAAGGCCTTTACTAAGTCCAAATCAGCCATGCATCCCAAGAGGCCTGTTGCACAGGGCCCATCTCCAGGCCCCATGCCTAAAAAGCAGATGCTAAAAATGGCTGAGGATTTAATTACTCTTATCAGGGGTTCCCAACCCCCTCCAGACAAGAGACCCAGAGTGGAGGAAGATTCTCCCTCTTCTGACCAGGGCTCCATTATTTCAGAACATTCTGATGAAGAGGAGAAGAGGAACACTCGTACTCCCCTTTTGAAGATTCTGATGCAGAGCAGTCCATTCCTTCTGTATCTCCCCCAGAGGATTTTTCTTTTGGGGAAACCTTGCATACCTTGAGGGAACACTTCCATTGGGAAGGCCAAGACTTTTCTGATTCCAAGAAAAGACTTAGGGAATTTCTTTTGCTACCTCAGCACAGACCTCTGGCGATACCTCCTGTCTTTGGACATACTTGATGTTTACTCGGAGGCTTGCCTTAATCCGGATTCCCTGCCTCCTGCCCCAGTCAAGCCTGATAAGTACTACAGAGTTCCTAACTCTCACCAATTTCTTTACAAAAGCCATAATGCTGACCCTGAAACCATTTCTCAAGGCCCCAAGGGAATGAAGGCCTCTACTGCTAAGAATCCACTACCTTCCGAAAGAGAGTCTAGATCCTTAGAAAGGTGGGGAAAAAAGGTATATACCTCGGCCACCTTAGCCATGAGGGACTTAAATTGTCAGTTCCATATGCTTAAATATCAGCAGTTTCTGTTATCACAATTAAGGAATAAAATGTCACAACCTGAACAACCAGATTTGAAGGAGTTGCAGGATATGATGCATAGTGCAGAACAAGTGGGTAAACACACCTTACAATGTGGCTATGATGCTCTAGAGGCCTCAAGTAGAGCTGCTGCTACAGGATCAGTCATTCGTAGACATGCCTGGCTTAGGGAACAAACATTGCCTGATCATGTTAAAGCTAAACTACTAGATGCTCCTTTACAAAAGGATGTATTATTTGGTACTAATGCTGAGGAGATGCTACAGAAAATGGAAGAAAAAGCTAAATCTATGCAAACTGTCAAAGCTTTTCTACAGGTTCAACCACCACGTTTTAGCAGAAATTGGCCTTCAAAAAACTGGTCCATTCCAGCCACGGACAAGCCCCAAAGAGGTAGATACAGGCACAAGGGCAGAGGACAATCTCAAGGATCATATAGAGGCAGACAATGGCAAACTCCAGCACCAAGAGGTGGCGAAGACGGTGCACAACAATACAGGAAACAAACCCAATGACTTTCCCCTTTTCATGCCAAGCAAGTCTCAGCTGGCAGCACCCTTGGGAGGAAAGCTGGCATTATTTACAAAAAATTGGCATATTATCACAACAGACAAATGGATCCTGGACATTATAAACAGAGGCTACAGATTTTATTTTCACACTCTTCCAAAAATGAGAGGCATGCCGAACCTGCCACACAATCAAAGGGCAGAGGCTCAAATACAAATTTCAAAGCTCATGGACATGAAAGCTATTCAAGAGGTACCTACTCACGAACAAGGTCAAGGTTTTATTCCAGACTATTCCTGGTACCAAGGAAGGGAACCGACTGGAGACCCATTTTGGACTTATCCATCCTAAACACATTTCTACTGCACAAAATTCAAGATGCTCACCTTACAGCAGCTTCTTCCCATGCTGGGCAAGGAGTCTTGGCTGGTAACATTGGACCTCAAGGAGGCATACCTGCATGTCCCAATCAGACAAAGCTGCAGAAGATACCTCAGATTTCTTGCAGGTTCAATCCACTATCAATTCTCTGCATTGCCCTTTGGCTTATCTACTGCACCCAGAGTATTCACGAAATGCCTGGCATCAGTAATTGCCTACTGCAGACTTCAAGGGATACAAATTTACCCTTATTTGGACGATTGCCTGATCCAAGCGGACAGCAAACACATACTTCTGGAACATCTGGCTTATGTAACACGGTTATTGAATTCTCTGGGATACACAGTCAACAAAGAGAAATCCAGGCTAACACCATCTCAGAAAATAACTTTCCTGGGTGCCAACTTGGACACAAACACCCAGATGGCCTATCTTACGCCAGAAAAACAGGGGCAACTAACTCAGTACTTCAAAATACTAGCAAATTGTACCAGGCTAACTGCAAGGAAAATCCTGCAGGCTCTGGGCTTCATGGCATCTTGCATTCTTCTAATCCCATGTGCAAAGTTGCATATGAGGAAACTTCAATGGTACCTAAAAAACCCTATGGTCTAAACACAGCCACAGTTTGGAAACAATAATACCACTAATCCCATGTTTGCAAAAGGAATTTCTATGGTGGGCCCAAGCATGCCAAACAAACACAGGTCTACCATTCTGCAAGCCTCAAGCAAATCAAGTCATCACAACAGACGCCTCAGACTATGCCTGGGGGGCACACATGACAGACAGGTGCATTCAGGGCAAATGGTCCCAAAAGGAAAAGCACCTTCACATGAATCAAAAGGAAATGCTAGCAGTGATAAATGCAATTACAGCTTTCAAGGACCTCCTGCATCCAGGGCAATTATTGATGAGAACAGACAACACCACAGTAATGTGGTACATAAACAAACAAGGAGGAACACATTCATACCCCCTGTGCAGGCTAGCCATGTCACTTTGGAACTTGGCTCTGGAATGGCAAATCGAACTTCAAGCACAGTACCTGCCAGGATTGGAAAACACGCTGGCAGACAATCTAAGCAGAAATATGACAGACCTGCATGAATGGGAGTTGCATCCTCAAGTGTTTACAAAGATAATCCAAGTGTGGGGAAGGCCAGACATAGATCTCTTTGCCTCCCACAGGAATCATCAATTGACAAAGTTCTGCTCAAGGACCTTCCATCCAAAGGCCTGGAGAGTGGACGCCCTTTTTTTCAGTTGGGCAGCACAGACAGTTTACGCCTTCCCACCTTTGCCTCTTCTGCCCAAGGTGCTCTTGAAAGCAAGAGCAGACAGACCGAAGATGATACTGATTGCTCCAGACTGGCCAAGACAACACTGGTACCCACTCCTGAGGAGCCTAACACATACTCCTCCCTGGACCCTACCTCTGATGCCTCTTCTACTGACTCAGCACAGCTACAAAACTCTTCACAGTCAGCTGAAAACACTCAATCTGGCTGCATGGAAAATTCCTTAACACCACAACAGACCCTACTCTCCAAAGAGGTGCAGGATGTCATTTTGGAGGCCAGAAGGCCATCTACTAGAAAGGCTTACTCCGCAAAATGGAAACAGTTTTGCGCTTGGAATGAGAAAAAAGGTCAGGATCCTAGAAAACTGAATTTGCCTCAGATATTACAGTATCTAGCTGAGCTGTTGAACAGTGGACTTTCATTTTCCTCCATCAAAATTCATGCCTCAGCCATTTCTGCAGAATACAACACTGATCCACCCTTATTCTCTCACCCACTCTTAAGACAGTTCCTCAGAGGGGCTAAGAATATAAGACCTCCAAGGAAACAACCAATACCAGCCTGGGATCTTAATTACATTCTAGAAAAATTAACATTGCCTCCCTTTGAACCAGCTGCCTCAACAGATTTGCAATATTTGTCCTGGAAAACAGCTTTCCTTCTGGCCATTACCTCAGCTCGTAGGGTTTCGGAACTACAAGCCCTCATGGCTGTGCAGCCCTTTCTCATCTTCCATCAGGACAGGGTTTCCCTATGAACCAACCCGTCATTTATGCCTAAGGTAGTATCCAGGATAGCTTTAAATCAGGCCGTACACTTACCTACCTTTTACCCCAATCCTCAAAACAAAGGGGAAAGGCTGCTACATTCCTTAGACATCCATAGACAGCTACGTTACTGTTTGGACAGAACAAAGCCTTTCAGGAAATCAGAACAACTCTTTGTGTCCTATGCTGTAGGAGCTCAAGGGAAGCCAATTTCCAAACAGACAATTTTGAAATGGATAGGCCACTGCATACGGTTTTGTTACTCCTTTCATGGTAAATCTGTACCTGCAGGCATCAGATCCCACTCCACAAGGGCCACAGCTACCTCTGCAGCCTTCCTCTGAGGAGTCCCTGCCAAAGATATTTTGGAGGCAGCCACTTGGAGTTCTGTGCATACCTTCACTAAACACTACCACCTACCTTTATACTCCAAAACTAGAGCAGGCTTTGCTACTGCTGTGTTGCAGGGCATTCTGGCTCCTCCCAGTTCCACCTAGTGCCTACCACCCTGTGCGTAGCTTTGGGATTCTACCCATCTGTTATGACTGCAGCTGTTTGCACGATGAACATAGTACAGTTTTGTACCTACCCTAAATGTAGATGTTCGAGTGCTAATACAGCTGCAGTCCAGGTTTCCCTCCCTCCTTCCCCTTTGGGTACAGACCTAGTGGCTAACTCCTCATCTTACCACTTGATTGGGTTATCCTTCTATGGTGTATTTGCTTGCAACTACTGGTTTTTCATTATATGGTAATGCATGATTATATATTTTATATATATATATATATATATATTATTTTTATATATATTACCTTCCTTCTGGGGGCACCTGACATCTGGGGCAAGAAAGACTGAAGAAAATGGCGTCGGCTGTGTCTTATATACCCCTGTCGCACTGACGTCAGGAAAGAAAGCGACGACAACCGACGCCGGACCTAGACTTTGGAATTCGGCTGACCGAGGACCCGCCTGACGGCAGGAGAACCCATCTGTTATGACTGCAGCTGTATTAGCTCTCGAACATCTACATTTATGGTAGGTACAAAATTGTACTTTTCCCTCCCTCCATCTCCCTTTCATCTCTTCTCCTTTTATTACAAGAGACTTATTGGTATTTATTTTCCACTGGTGGGTTCTTCCACCAGAACCTGGCCTCCTACTTGGGGGCTCCTGACAGGTTAGGGCAAGAAAAACTGATGTAATGGCATCGTCTGCCTTACTTTATACTACTGACGACCTGACATCAGTCCTCAAGCGACAGCAACCGACGCAGAAATACTAAGTCTCTGGTGTTCGGGCTGGCCAAGGGCTATCCTGGCAGGGATAACCCAAATGTGATGACTGCAACATTGAATACGCTCGAACATCTACATTTATGGTAATTGTACACAGCTGTACTTTTTCCCTCATGCCCTCCACCCCTGGCCCATTTATTTTCTGGATGTACTGATTTTCCATCCTTTCCTTGGAATGGCATTCCTATTGGACCTCTCAGTTCTGAGGATGGTACATCTGGACACCACCTTTATGCCCTATATTATGTGAGGAGCTTACGTTTGATGTATGGAGTAACTTAAAGCAACCTAAAGGCTTTGGTATACTGGCTGGATGTCAGGCCACCCTTGGCAGGGGCTCCCCACTGTTATGAATACTGCAACAGTGAAGAGAAGGACATCTACCCTTATGCTAACATTTTGCACAACTGTACTATCTGTGAGTGCGATGTAATGGTGGCTACTGTCAATCTACACACACGCTTCTAGACTCACTTCCATAATGCCTATGATCATAAATGACACCGTCCTATACTACTTTTACACTTATTTGAATTTGGTAGGTGTTTTTGTCTTTAACATTTAATGTATTATCTTCACCAGATATCATTATAAAAACAATATGCACTTTTTACAGTAGTTTAAATCAAATGACCACAAAAATCATCAGTAAAAGCAGTTTTAGAAAGTAATTGCATTACCACATAAAAGCATGAAGACAAAAACACAGTGATGAACTTTTCCTAGGACATATTCTAAGGTGTATTCTTTCTCTTAGATTTTTATAGAGGTTTGATGTTTAGAATTTCGTTCAGACCAGGCTTGTAATTTGCTCACATGCATGTGCCATTCATTTTCTCTCTTCTAGTAATGTTTCTAAATTTCCTAGCCTTTCATCTAATGGCACTTTTTGTTTTGTTTTTTTTATTCCACTGAGTGCATACCTTCATTGAGTTAAAACCTATTTTTTACTGTCCTTCCCACATAGAAAGATTTGCAAGTTAAACAGCTTGCAATGTTTATTACATGAGAAGTAAGACAATTATAATGACCCCTATAACCGCAAGCTCTACCTGACTGCTGATACAAGTAAAATAGATGACTTTTAATGAAGCTGCATGCTTTGCAGAAGCCACAAGAATATATGTCTAATTTTCTATTTGAAACTAACTTTTATTTGCAGTCTCATTGCTTCTAATGTTTACTTTAACATTTTCAGGTGAAATCCTCCCATGCTATAAAGCAGTGGTTCATCACCTGCTTCTTTGCTCGATTACTACTTTTTTTGGGATTTTTCAGTTGTTTCATTATCTCCCAAATGTTTAGACACAACTATGGCTTAATACCATTCATGACTTATTGGTCTGTGAATGACTGCCGATACCACATCCTTGTTTCAGTAATTACAAAGGTTGTAGTTGGCTTGTGTTTACCCGCGCTTTCATTAATAACACTTTCATTACATTCTTCAAATCTTTCTTCGTAAAATCTGTAGTGTAAAACATTTTTCATCATATTTGTTTCACTCCGAATTCTCCCTCATATGAGCTTAAAGATTCTCTAATAAGCTGCCTGGGAATATACAGGTGTGTTTTTTAAAATATTTTAGATATAGTTATGAGGGTCCGTCCATTCATTTTGGTTGTACAGACAATCCATTGTTTGGAATTGAGAGCATTATTGTAACGCAATTAATGTAGTATATATATTGCAAACTACCTCAATTGTGGCCATTTCTAAGTAGGAAAAACTGTGGAAAAATGTGACCGTGTATATATGAATAAACAAATGCTCTGTGCAAGCATTCAAGACCTTGTTCTAATAAGCAAAAAAAAATCTAATGGACAGTTTACAACAGAGACAGTTGCAGGGAATTGTAGTGTTTTTCTTGGAAAAAAAATGAGTACGACTAGCAGGTGAAAATGAACTCTGAACAACCACCCAGTGTTGATTGGGTTAGTATAAGACCGCTCTTAAATTTAAAAGAGCAACAGTAGTTGGTCTGCACATATTTTTGCATGAAAATGTATTAGGTATTCATTGGTTGAATGGTAGGTTTGTGATCTTTTTACAGTGCTCTTTAGGGGTATATTTGGTAACTAAATTTACTTTGAAGAAGTCTTGCATGAGTAAATATTAAACCACTAAACCATAGTGAATATCATGCCACAGTGTGCTTGTGACTTAAGTTTTTATTAGCTTATGTGAATGTTAACAAAAGCTCTTAATGAATTTCAGAACACTAACGCAGTTTGTGAAGTTATTTTTTGTTTGTTAATTAGAAAGTGCTTGTCACCTTGTTTTTTTTCAATTCATTTTTGCTACTTGTACATACAGAAGTTAAAACAGCCAAAACAACATACCTCACATGCTAATAAAATATTTTCCAGTGCAATCCAAAGCATTTCTGGACAGAGATTAAAAGCATCCTAGTTGTACACACTTCTGTATCACTAACTTCCACATCCAGTCTTGATACAGATATGATAAAAAAATGCTTCAGTTATGTGTTGTCAACCCCTACTCTTGAAAACCACACTGAACCCTCATCACAAATCTCTTACCTATCACTAATTAATCATACATGTACCCTTTCATATACCATCTTCTTCCTACTAGTAAGTTCACCTTTCAATAAATCTCTCCTGGTATAGTCTTCACATTACTGAATTCCATACCCGTTAAAAGCTCACCACACTATCAACCAAACCAACTCCATCTTAGATTCATAAAAAGTCATCCTGTTGTATGTACCAATATCTCACTTTTATCTTTAATCTTTTCCTTTAAACTGGAATTGTCCCTTCTATCTGGACAAATGTCATAACTCCAGTACCAAAGTTAGCAAGGCCAACAGCTTGTGAGAACTACTCACTCATTACTGTTATCCCTCCAGTCGTGAAAAAAAAAACTTGAAATGCAAACAACTTCTCAACCTTCTACTTTGTTTCCATACCCTTGCTACCTGTCAGCATGGATTCAGACCTTCATTCATGCCAGAACAGCAGTTTGTGTAGCTATTGAACAAATCAACAGTAAAACAAAGGACAACTTCCAGGTGCTGTCCTTTATGACCTTAAAGACAGCATTCGATCTTGTTGAGCATAATTATCTTATTATAAAGCTTATTGCCCTTTGTTTCTCATAAAGTACCATTATTTTTTTCACTTTATGAACCACAAAAAAAATAACATTACTAAATTCTTAACATAAAGTACAAGAAAAGGAAAAAGCAGATGACATAAAAAGTTTACATATTAGCAAAACAGAATAGTACAGTAAAAACAAATACCAATGCATTTGCACTTTATAAAATACTAATAATTGTCCTGAATCAGAAACGAGTACAAGTACTCAACATGAATTTTCAATGTATCAGTTTAATATTTAGCCCCTTTCAGATTCTCGAGGGGGGGGCATTCTTAGTCGTGTGGTTTTACTTGAACAAAATGGTAATAGTGGAATTACACCTGTTTTTACATAAGTTGAGTATGAAGAAGAGGTGTTCATTTCCATTTTGGACATCTGAAGTGGTGTAAAATAAATAAAAACCACTGTTGGTATAGGTTCATAGGTAGATACTAGGCTATCGGCCCAAGGGCCTATGTAAACCTAGCCAACAAGGTTCCCTGGCTTACACCACCAAAGAAAGTTATTTTCCTGTACCACTATCGAGCAGAGACACAGAAGTGATCCCCGGGGTGCATTTCCTCTTTCCCATCCACTCATCAAGATTTTTCTTGAAGAGTGCTAATGAATAACTTTGCTTGACATAGATGGGTAGCCTGTTCCAGAGTATGAGAAGTCTCTGGGACAGAAATCTATCCCTCCAGCATGTCCTGTTTATTGTGATGACAAGGTTTAGGTCCCTAGAGCGTGTAGCTTGGAGGGATTGGGATTTCTTTAGGTGTAGCATGTCCAACAGCTCTGGGTTTGACATAGCTTTATATGTTAGGCAGAGATCACCTCGGAGTAGGCAATATGCTACGGAGTAAAGCTGGAGTTTTTTGAGGCGGTCATTGTAGGGCATTTGTTTGAGGCCAGTAATCCTCTTTGTGAGGTACTTCTGTGGCCTTTCCAGCTGCTGCCTTTCACAAACCTGAACTGGGTGGGATCCAGAGTTTGGAGGTTACCAATGTCTTTGTTTTTGAGTTCCATGATGAAGCATTCCATGACCTTGCAGGTCAGGGTAATAGGTCGATAGTTCCCAGGATCAGTGGTGGCTCCCCCTTTGTGGAGTGGGATAACTGTTGCTGTGCGCCATTCAGTGGGCACAAAGCCTGATGTGAGGCTATTATTGAATATGGTGCTTAAGTGGGGAGCCAGTTTATTCTGAAGTTCGTATAAAACGCAGCCTGGGATGTTATACGGTCCCATGGATGCTGTGTTTTTGGCTTTAGAGAGTGAAGCTTTTACCTGCGTAGTTGTGATTACAGGGACTCTGCATTCTTCCTGTATAGATATGGGCCATTTAGGGGGTGGGGGGTAAAGTTAGCACTGAAACTATCTGCCAGGATGTTGGCAATATCAGTTGGTTCTGTAATTTCCGTGCCATTGTGCTGTAACTCAGAGCAGATCTGGGTGTTGCCATCGAGATTCTTGACTTAGCTATAGAATGCTTTGTGGTTGTCCGTAGAATTAGTGGCAATTTTGTTTTCTTAGCTAGCTTTGGAGGATCTTATAAGGGATCTCAGCTTCTTACTGAGGCTGACCAGGGAGCTCCTCCACTCATGGGATTTTACTTTCTTTTGCAACAGTTTCTTCCTTCTGTTGTACAGTTTGTTTATGGCAGGAGACCACCAGATTGGCTTCCTTTTTTTTGAGGATAAGCGTCTTGGTTCTGTTGGGATAGCACGATCCATGCACTCGTGTAAGTGCTTATAGAGAGCATTTGTGTAGGATTCAGTAGTTGTAACTGTATTGTCCATCTGCATCGGTGTCATGAAGTTAACCACTTCTCTCTTAAGAAGCATAAAGTTGGCTTTGGAGAAATTTTTTCCCGTGGTTTCCTTAATGGGGGTGGGGTGGGATGTGGATATCAAGGGTGATTAGCTTATGGTCGGATCGGACCAACGAGGAGTTGACTTCAGGTGTGGAACAAAGGTCACTCATATTTTGTGGGCTCTACTTCTCCACTACTTACTCATGTATGTGTGGAATGAGCTGTATATATGTAAAGTAATGCTTTTGGTTATTTTTCACTAAGTGGCTGTGGACATGAGCTTGCTCAGATCTCTCTAGAACTGCAGTGAGTACCTAGGCTAGGCTGAGTGTAAAGCCCTATTTGGGCTTTTGTTAATTTGAAAGGGAGGAAAGCTGGAAATAGGAGAGAGGAAAGGAGAAGGCAAAGACACAGGAACACATTAAGAGAATTGTGCAGAAAGGGGAGGTGAGAAAGGAGTTTTTTTTTTTTTTTTTTTGTGGGAGATAGACCCTCCACTTTTCAACTTTTTTAAGATGGAAGTTGGGGGAGGAGTAAGGGCAGAGGGTATAGGAGAAAAGGGTTAGGGAAGTATTAGGAAAGACAGATATGTAAAAGACCAACAGGAACACTATGGTGAGCTGACAATGAGGGAACAAGACTTACAAATGGCAGACATAAAAGGGAGGAGGAGTTCTGGGAGTTAGCACCCTGATTTGGAGGGCCTGAAACAACCCCCTTTTTTGATGGACCTAGAGAGGTGGACCCCGATGTTGTGGAGGTGGAGGCCTTCATTTGATCAATGGTCAGTGCTGACTAAGTCAGCAAGTCTTGTACACTCTGAAGGAAAGAGTGTAGTGGGTGCAGACACTTCTCCACAGCCTTTTTAACCACTGCATTAACCAAATCCTTAAGTTCTTGGTGGTCACAGCTTACCAGGCTACTACATAACGGTGGTTGGGGCACAGAAGTAGAGCCCACCTTCATAATTTTGTTTACCAGTATCCAGGCCAGAGGTCCATCTAAAAACTTGGACTCCTTAAAGTCTGTGTTCTATACATCATCACCAACCCCACTGTCAAAGTTAGACTTAATGGTAGTAATGAAGGAAGGTAACCTAAAATCAACTGCTATTCTGTTCTTTAACCATGGTATAATTTGTTTTTTGTATTTACTCCACAAAATGTTTTCCATGATTGAATATCAAAATTTAACGTGTATGTGCCCACTTACATTAGTTGAATCAAAACTATTGTAAATAGCTTGCAATTTTTTGCTGTTAGAAATCTGATTTATTCTGATTTAGTCACCTGATTGCCTTCCCACCTAGAAATATAAATTCAAATGTCAACACCTTTCTAGATATGATAAATGTTGAGCTGATAGAATCCTCTTTGTAAACTCACTCTGAATTGGCTGTAGTAGAAGTAACAGATTCCTATTGTATTAGCAAAATGTACTGTTATATTCCAGGAGTGGATGAATATATGTTGTCTATAAATTTATCAAACTTTATCTCTTAAAGAGAATGATTTGTATATGTGACCCATAAGATGAAAAGCACATCTCCTGATACTGAGCACATCCGAGGTAAGAATAAAAAGTTAGAAGAAATAATTGTCTCTAGTTATAATTATTGATCTTGTGCTTAGTGTTTTCATTCAAAAATAAAACTGGCCATGACACAGAGTTAGGTTCATAGGTGTGTATCCTGCTAATGATCACAAGGGCCTTTTTAAGCCTAGCCATGCATCCCAAAATTTCTGTACCTTTGAGAAGTGTAAGCAGGGGTTTGGGAGGTGAAACATTTACAAGCAGAGGCCTGGCAGATGAACCATTTGCAGGCTGCCTGTGTCAAAGTACATTACTTTTACTTGTACTGAAATTTATACTGACCTCCTTTATTGTAACACCAATTTATCACCTTTCTTCTAAATAGCTGAATTTTTTTCCCCCAACAGCAGAGGAACAATACAATTGAATTATGTACTGATTGCAAAGCTATTCATCCTGTAACTTGTGGCTCAACACTGCTGGAATTAAATCTGGACCTATTATTAGTCTTATTGCTTGTTTTCTTTAGTATATTAGAAATCATGTCTCTACTAATTATTGGACAGCTAACATTTGAAGTTGTCATTAACTCCAAGTTTACTTTAGTGATCAATATCTGTGTTAAGTTTGAGAAAAATCAATTAGATTTATCAGCTATTGTTGTAGGTTCAGTTTTGATAGCTATAAATAATAGTGATGTTGTGTCAGATGTAAATACATGATATATTTATAGAATTGTTTTATGATAGAAAAAGAACCTACTAGATGTCCTTCAAGAATGCAACTGCAGTCATAACATATGGGTTGTCCTGCCTCAGGCAGCCCTCGGTCCGCCGAATTCCAAAGTCTGGGTCCGGCGTCGGCTGGTGTCGCCTCCTCTCCGACGTCACAACGGCTGGAGTATAAAGGCATCGGCCGACGCCATCTTCTTCAGTCTTTCTTGCCGCGCGGTGCCCGAAGCAGAAGCAGTTCGCAAGTGCCGGTCGGTCAGCTCCTGTGTTTTCAGTACCGAAGTCATCTAAAAGCTAAGTACCCCGTTGGGGAACATTTTTTTTGCCTCAGCCGATGTCAGAACAAATTGAGAAAGTTAATAATTGTTTGTCTTGTGGTAAACAAATACTTCATAAGGACTTCCATTCTTACTGTCTTCCTTGCCTGGGCCCAGACCACAACGTCTCGGCCTGTGCTGCTTGTGCTTGCTTTAATAAGCGCACTCTCAGGTGCCGGGCAGAATTTGCTGAAGACTTTTTTGGCGAATCCTTCGCATATACCATGCCGTCGGATCTACCGACAGCTCAATCTTCCAAAAAACGGAAGGACCGGGACCGGCATCCTCGGCCCGCGTCCTCTACCGATACTACTCCTAGACCCTCCGCTAGTGCTTCGGTCCCTGCGGAAGCGGTAATTCAGCTGCTCCAGGCCGACGACACAGCATTAACTAGTCCTTCGGTCCCGGAGACCTCTCTGGTGCCGGTTGTTGATTTTCCTCCGGATACCGAAGTTTTTGATTTACCCGACACCATTCCGGTGGACAAGGTCACTCCTGCACGTGGGACTGCTAGGCCTCCTGTATCTATGTCCATCAAGGCCTTTGCACGTGCTAAGGCCGCCAGCCAGGCCAAGGCCCATCCTAAACCTGCTGTCCAGGCCCCCTCTTCTGATAAGCAGATTATGTCTCTTGCTGCAGACCTTATTTCCCTTATCAGGGGGTCTCAGCCTCACCCAGACAGAGGTTCTCAGCCTCCTGCAGAGAAAAGGCCTAGAACTGAGCAGACTGAAAACCTCTCTTCAGATGAGGCCTCTGGGGAATCTGAGCATTCAGGTACTCAAGAAGAATCCTTTCAGGCCTATGAGGACTCTGATACTGAGGAATCAATTCCCTCTGCCTCTCCTCCAGAGGATTTCCCTTTTGGTGAAGTCCTGCACTCAATGAGGGAACATTTCCAATGGCAGGGTCAGGAATTCTCTGATTCCAGGAAAAGGCTCCGTACCTTCCTAAAGCTTCCCCAGCACAGACCTTTAGCTATTCCTCTTGTGGTGGATGTTTTGGATGATGTTTTCTCTGATTCCAGTGCTAACCCTGACTCTCTCCCCCCTGCTCCTGTCAAGCCAGACAGATATTACAGAGTCCCTGACACTCACAAGCATCTCTTTAAGGCCCACACCGTGGATTTAGAAACTATTTCACAGGGTCCCAAGGGAGTGGCTACCTCCACTGCCAAGAATCCTTTGCCAGCGGATAGGGAAGCTAGGTCTATGGAGAGATGGGGTAAAAAAGTTTATACCTCTACCACCCTAGCCATGAGGTCCCTTAATTGCCTTTTTCATATGTTTCAGTACCAGGATTATTTACTGGATGATTTACAGAAAAAGTTAGCCTCTCCTGAGCCTATTGATAGAAAGGCATTGCAGGATCACATACATAACACTCAGCAGGTTAACAATCATTTTCTTCAGTGTGGTTATGATGCATTGGAGGCTTCATGTAGGGCAGCCATGACTGGGGCTGTGATACGTAGACATGCTTGGCTAAAAGATCAGCCACTGCCAGACCATGTCAAAGTAAAGTTACTTGATGCACCTCTGGAGAAACAGAAGCTTTTTGGTGCTAATGCACAAGATGTGTTGGAAGTCTATTGAGGAAAAAGCTAAATCAGTACAGACAGTCAAGGATTTCCTCCAGGTTCAGCCACCCAGATTCAGTAGAAACTGGCCTTCAAAGAATTGGTCCTTCCCAGACTCGGACAAGTTTCAAAGGGGAAAGAACAGACGTGGCCGAGGCCAATACCGAGGCTCCTACAGGGGCCGCCAATGGCAACCTACAAATCAAAGAAGTGCTGCAGCCAGTCCAGCTGCACCACAAGGACAATCACAATGACTTGACTTTCATACCGCCTACAAGGGCTCAGAGAGAAGCACCCTTGGGTGGAAAATTATCCTTATTCTCAAAAAACTGGCATATTTTATCCAAGGACAACTGGATTCTGGATTTAATAGACAAGGGTTACAGATTCCACTTCCATACTTTACCTACAAGACAAGGCATGCCAAACCTGCCACGGGCAGAGGCACTCATTCAAATTTTAAAGCTATTAAGTATAAAAGCAATAGAAGAGGTACCTCCTCAGGAACAAGGCCAGGAATTTTATTCAAGACTGTTCCTTGTTCCAAGAAAGGAAAACAAATGGGGGCCTATACTGGACTTGTCTACTCTAAATACCTTTCTCATTGTGCCAAAGTTCAAAATGCTGACGTTACAGCAACTCCTTCCCATGCTGGGCAAGGGGTCTTGGCTGGTCACTCTGGACCTCAAGGAGGCATACCTGCATGTCCCAATCAGACAAAGCTGCAGAAGATACCTCAGATTTCTTGCAGGGACAGAGCATTATCAATTCTCAGCATTGCCGTTTGGCTTATCTACTGCACCCAGAGTGTTCACGAAATGCCTGGCATCAGTAGTGGCACACTGCAGACTCCAGGGAATTCAAATATACCCCTACCTGGACGACTGCCTCATACAAGCAGACAACAAACAAACTTTAACAAAAAACTTGGACTATGTCATGCAAATACTACAGGCCTTGGGATACACAGTCAACATTCAGAAATCAAGACTACGGCCATCCCAACAGATTATCTTCCTAGGGGCCAAACTGGTCACGCAAACACAAATGGCCTACCTCACAGAGGAAAAACAACAGCAGTTACCAGAGTACTTCAAAGGCTTAGCACAGCTCTCCCAGCTGACTGCAAGGAAACTCCTGCAGGCCCTGGGATTCATGGCATCATGCATTCTTCTGATACCTTTGGCAAGACTTCATATGAGAAAGCTGCAATGGTATTTGAAAAGCTTATGGTCCCAACACAGCCAAAGCCTAGAGGACGTAATCCCACTTATTCCATGTCTGCAAAAAGAATTCTTGTGGTGGGCTCAAGCAAGTCAATCAAACAACGGCATGTCTTTCAACAGACCTCAAGCAGGTCAAATAATTACAACAGACACCTCAGATCATGGATGGGGGCCGCACATGGAGGGCAGATGTGTTCAAGGTCAATGGGCACCAAAGGAAAGATATCTGCACATAAACCAAAAAGAGATGTTGGCAATGATACATGCAATCGAGAGTTTCGAAAAATCACTGCAACAAGGGCATTTACTAATAAGGACAGACAACACCACTGTCATGTGGTATATAAACAAGCAGGGAGGGACTCATTCATACCCCCTCTGCAGACTAACAATGATTCTCTGGGAAAAAGCACTGAGTCTGAAGATACAACTGCAATCCCAGTTTGTGCCAGGCAAGGACAATGTACTGGCGGACAAGCTGAGCAGAAATTTCTTGGATCTGCACGAATGGATGCTGCATCCCCACATTTTCTCACAAATAACAAAGACATGGGGAAGACCGGACATAGATCTCTTTGCGTCTCACACGAATCATCACCTGGAAAAGTTCTGTACCTGGACCCACCATCCTCTAGCCTGGACAACGGATGCTCTCTCCTTCAGCTGGAATTCCCTAAAAATTTATGCATTCCCTCCTCTGCCTCTGTTGACCAAGGTGATCCTGAAGATCAAAGCAGAACAACCAACAGGCATTTTGATAGCTCCAGACTGGCCAAAGCAACACTGGTACCCATTGCTGCTGAGCATAACTCGGACCAAACCGTGGCCTCTGCCCCTATGGTCCCTGCTCCTAACACAACACAACTACAGGACTGTTCACCAAAACCTGAAAACATTACATCTGACAGCCTGGAGGTTACCTTAACTCCTTCCGCTTCCACTCTTTCCAAGGCAGTTCAGGACATCTTATTGGAAGCACGCAGACCTTCCACCAGAAAAACCTATTCAGCCAAGTGGAAGAGATTCAGCATCTGGGCTGCCAACAGGGGTCAGGATACAACAGTACTGAGTATACCTCAGATATTGGAATACTTGGCAGAAATGTTTCACTCTGGACTCTCATATTCTTCCATAAAGATTCATGCCTCAACAATCTCAGCAAGATACAATTGTGATCCACCAGTGTTCTCACATCCTTTGCTAAGACAGTTCCTAAGAGGAATAAAGAATATCAAGCCTCCCAGAAAACAACCAATTCCTGCACGGGATCTCAATTTTGTATTGGAAAAATTAACTCTTCCTCCCTTTGAGCCAGCAGCAACCTCAGAGATACAATTTCTATCATGGAAAACGTTTTTTCTATTGGCAGTCACATCAGCAAGAAGAGTCTCGGAGATACAGGCACTCATGGCAGTACCTCCTTTCCTCATTTTTCATCAGGACAGAGTCTCTCTCTAAGAACAAATCCTTCTTTCATGCCAAAGGTAATTTCCAGGTTGTCTCTAAATCAAGCTATTCACCTTCCTACTTTCTTCCCCAATCCTCAAAATAGAGGGGAAAGACTGCTACATACCTTGGACATACACAGGCAACTACGCTACTACTTGGACAGAACTAAGGCCACCAGAAAGTCTGACCAGCTGTTTGTAGCCTATGCTGCTGGAAAACAGGAAAAAGCAATCTCCAAGCAAACAATTTCAAAATGGATTGGACACTGCATCAGATTCTGCTATTCTTACCATGGAAAAAGTGTGCCAGCCAATATTAGGCCACATTCCACCAGAGCTATAGCCACACCCACAGCTTTCCTAAGAGGAGTGGCTACAAAGGACATTCTAGAGGCTGCTACATGGAGCTCCGTGCATACATTTACCAAACTCTACAACCTGCCTTTATACTCCAGATCCCGAGCAGGCTTTGCTTCAGCAGTCCTGCAGGGCATTTTAGCTACACCATCCTTTTCTTAGCTCCATCCACCCCCAGCTTGGCTATGGTATTCAACCCATATGTTATGACTGCAGTTGCATTCTTGAAGGACATAGTACAGTTTTGTACCTACCATAAATGTAGATGTCCGATAGATATGCAACTGCAGTCTGATTTTCCCTCCCCTCTTATCCTTCTTTATGGGTCCATTCCCCCTATTCCTATTAGCTGGGGGTATCTCCTATGGTGTATCTGTTTATTACTGTTGTGCATGTCTGGAATTGTTTATCCATTCACCAAATTTAGCCTTCCTAGGAGGGCACCTGGCATCTGGGGCAAGAAACACTGAAGAAGATGGCATCAGCCGATGCCTTTATACTCCAGCCGTTGTGACGTCGGAGAGGAGGCGACACCAGCCGACGCCGGACCCAGACTTTGGAATTCGGCCGACCGAGGGCTGCCTGAGGCAGGACAACCCATATGTTTTGACTGCAGTTGCATATCTATCGGATATCTACATTTATGGTAGGTACAAAACTGTACTTTCTGACTCGTATACAGACATCTTGTTTTTCACCTCAAGTTTGAATCTTTTAGTTATCCAGTTCAGTTTTGATTTATTACAGGGTTAGGATTAGTCCTGTATTTTTGGAATGTTTTTTTCTTTCTCTTATACAGTTTGCATAAGTCAGTTTTCCACCAAAATGGTGATTTGTAAATTCTAGCAACCCTATTTTGAGAAGCTTTTTCTGTAGTGTCACTTAATACAGATTTGTGAAAAGTGTAACCACTAAGCTTTTGTTCGCCTGTTCATACCAATTTACTGATTTAATTTTCTCAGCTGCAAAAACAAAGTCCAGGTCATGAAAACTTTTAATGTTATGTAGTCCTATCTCACCATAATTCTTGCTGGATGGGTTTGGAGCCGATCCTCAGCTGCGACTTGGCTGGTAATAAAGCTTGAGAGCTTTTACTGGCTCGAGGCTATCCACTATCCCATGGTGCACCACGGCAATTCTCCAGTTCTCGTTTGTCGCGAAAGCTTCCAGGTTGTCGTCTTACTGACTCGTTGGCTAAGTGAAATATTTTTGATATTTTTGACTTTATCTCTTCACTTTCTCTTCAGTACTTTTTTCCCTTTATTATATGAGTGATTGTTGAGTGTTTGCTACCCCTGTCCCCTTTCTTAAGGATTGTACGGCCCGTTTTAGTTAGAGGGCTGTAGTTGCCCATTTAAATTGGAGAGCCTTTCCTCTCTGTGTGCTAGCTTTTCTCCTTCTATAAAAAATATATATATATATTTCCTTCTTCTTACAGTTGTACTATTGTTTTTTTGTTATTGTATTTGTTATTGTGTTTTTTCTTAAAAGAAATATGTCAAAGGAAAAAGACAGAGAACACAAAGAACACTGCTCTTCTGACTTTAAAAAAATGTGATAAATGTTCTCAAATAATGTCATTGACTGACAGTCACACCAGTTGTGTGTACTCTCTTGGAGAGGCTCATTTGTAAGAACCCTGTACCTTCTGTCATGCTTTCAGCACCAGGGTTCTTAATGAAAGGAAAAGGAAACTTATAGATAGAGGCCTTATAACTAGTTTCTTCCAAGAACAGCTGGAACAAGGTCAGACAGTTCCTAAAAGTCATAAAAGGAAATCTCCATCGGTTCCTGCTTCAGAGCCGACAGAGAAATTAAAAGCGACTGAGCCGAAGAGTTCTGGCTCCGATTCTGCTTCTACAGTCTCGGTGCCGGCTTTTTCTTCGGTGCTGAGACAATCTTCTCTGTCGAGACACTCGCCTGTTTTGGAACCGGTTTCACCAACCTTAAGATCTCCAATTTTGAAAAGGAGATCTCCATCTATCTCCACCTGTTCCTCCAGGACGCTTTCTGATGAGGATGTAGAGCGGGTGGGGGAAGCTGCTCTATGACCCGGCGCTGGCAAAATGTTTAGCTCCTCTAGACCCAAAGCCTGCGGAGCCGTCCCATCTTCAGTGTACTGTTCCTCCTCCGACTGCTTCGCTCTCTGAGTCTAATGTTTTGGGTCCTTTAGTGCTGGAACCTTCAGTTCCAAGAATTCCTGCTTCCTCGGAACCAATAACTCTTACCTCATCTGCTCAGTCTGAAGCCGAGGAGTCTTTGAGCCGATGCTCCCCGGTCAACTCCGAGAGGGATAGTCACCCATTTTTTTTTTTTTCGGAACCGACCCTCCCTCTTGGTGCTTTGGCTCGTATGAGCTCGGCTCCTACATCCGCTTTGGAGCCTGCCCCTCCTGCTTGGAGTCTACCTTCTGTTTCCTCAGAGCGGAGGTCTTCTTCGGAGCAGGGTTGTAAGGCTTTCAAGGTGATAGAGAAAGATTTGTCTAGTGCTAAAGCCCTGCCATTAGACCCGATCTCCCTCCAGCAGCCGGCAGCAGCCTCTTCTCCCCCACCTGACCCTAAGCGTAGGGAACCGGAGCCCCAAGGAGCCCCTATTGGAGGTGTCCCCTGTTCTGAGATCTCCCCAGATTTACCCCACTGGAGAGGTCCCTCGGAAGAGAGTTTGTAAGAGGAAGCACATTGACTCACCCGAGTCTGTCACTTCTGACACTGATTTGGATGAGTCAGAAGTGTCCCCAAGATCCCCCTCTGAGGATGTCTCCTTTGCGGACATCCTTGAAATCCTTAGAGGGGTGATTGGAAGACCTCTAACCCTACTGAGGATGAATCAGTGTATCTTGAGGCTTTTGGTTCCCGACCTTCCACCTCTTGGGTGACACCGCCATATGACCAACTGTTAGGGGTCATATCTTGGAAAGCTTGGACCTCTCCAGACACAGTGGAGCCTGTCCTAAGGAGGCTGAACAAATTTATCACTGCTCCAGAAGACCAATCTTTTCTTACCAAGGGAGCACATGTGGATGCTATGGTGGTAGTAGCAGCCACAAAGAAGGAGTTCTCTGAGACATCCTCTAATATTCATCCTCCTAATAAAGAGTCTAGGATGATGGATAAGTATAGAAAGTGTACCTTTTCTTCAGCAGCCTTTACCTTATGATCGCTGAATTATCTGTCCCATTTTACTAGGCTTCAAAGGGATCTCCTAAAGGAGTTGAGAGATACCCTTCATGGTTCAGCAGCCTCGAGATCCACTGACAAGGTATCTGCACAGCTCTCTACCCTTGCCTCCATTGCTAATTCCTCCATGAGGCTGATTTCCTATGCAGCTGATGGAGCAAGCAGGGTGGCCGCATCGGGGTTCTCTCTTAGGAGACATTTCTGGATGCGTCTATGCAATTTTCTGGAATCCTTCAAGTCTTCCTTTACCAATGTCACCTTTGATGGTTCAACTCTTTTTGGACCTCAGGTAAAAGAGACTTTGACCAGGTGTGAGCAGGAAGGGGAAAACCTTATCTGCTGTCAGAGTCCATTTCTCCCTTTCTTCCAGACCTTATCCCAAGGGTCAAACAGGAGAGAAAATGTGGTTCCGTAAATCCCAAAAAGGTTTCCCTCAAGCACAAGGTCAGCTCACCCCAAGAGGCTGAGGGAGAGGTTATAATGGAAGGCGCCTTGCTTGTACAGAGGGGGTCCACAACACCAGGGTGATAGAGATACTTTCTTTGATTGACCCTTTCATCACCCTTGAGGGGTTGCTCGACTGTCCATCTCAGGAGGCAGTCGGGGGTCATCTCTTACTGTACCCAAGCACCTGGCTGCAAATTTCTCAAGATCGATGAGTACAAAATATAATTTCCAGAGGTTACCTCATTCCCTTTGTTTCCGATCCCCCTGCAAATCAGTCTTTACCAGATGTACCACCCAATCAAATAGACCGTGCAACATTAGAGGTCATCTTGTTGCTTCAAAAAAAAGAGTCATCCAAGAAGTTCCCACAGAGCAAATAGGATCCGGAACTTACAATTCTTTTTAGTTCCAAAAAAGACCGGGAACTGGAGATCAATTCTAGATCTCTGTAAAAAAAATCGAAGTTCCGTATGATCACTCTGCAGTCAGTTTTTCCATTTATCGGAAAAGACAATTGGATCTGCTCCATAGATCTTCAGGACGTGTACTACCATAGCAAAATGGACAGGCGCTCCAGAAGACATCTATGCTTTCGGCTGGGAGCCAGTCATTTTCAGTTTTGAACACTGCCCTTTGGCCTCACTACAGCCCCCAGAGTGTTCAAATGTATGGCAGTGGTCATGGCTCACCTGAGATGTCAGGGAATCCAGTTGTTTCCGTACTTAGACGACTGGCTCCTCATTGCTCCCACCAAGCACCAACTAATCCGAGCCAGGGATGAGACTCTATCCTTGTGCGCCAGATTAGGAATTACAGTAAATCTAAAAAAAATTTGCCTTATCTCCATCGCAGTGCATTGTCTTCTTAGGTTCATAGACTCGACCACCATGACAGCAAAACTGACACCAGAAAGGATAGAATTGTTGCACAACTAAGTCAGATTCTTGCTGACCAAAGACAAAGTACAGGCCAGGATAGTGTTCTAGGGACTATGGTATCCACCATTCTTTTAGTTCCCCTAGCCCACCTACACATGAGAGTACTTCAGTGGCTATTATTTGCCCAGTGGTCAATGCAGGATCTACCTTTGTCACACCAAGTACTCATTACAGACTCCTGCAGGGAGGATCTAACATGGTGGTTACATACAGATCAGCTTTATCTAGGTCGTCCCCTTGTTCTCCCTCAACAAAATGCAGTCTTTACCACTGACACTTCCCAGATAGGGTGGGGGGCATTATCTGGGAATGACAGTCCAAGGTATCTGGCAGAATCACGATAACCACTTGCATATAAATGTTCTGGAGATGAGAGCAGTGCTATACGCGTTGCAAGCATTCCACAGTTCTCTTCCCACTGGGACAATTGCGATTCAATCAAACATGTCTGTAATGTGGTAAATAAACAAGCAAGGGGGAGCCAAGTCTTACCTACTTTGTTGAGAGGCACAAAAAGTATGGAAATGGGTGATGGACTCTCAACATTTCCTGGTAGCAACGCCCATTCCGGGGAAGTCCAGTGTGATAGCAGACAAACTGAGTCGGGCACTTATGATGCTTCATGAGTGGTCCCTGACAACAGAAGTTGCAGAAGAGATTTTTGCAAATGGGGCAACTCTTGCTGCGACCTATTCGCCACGTATATGAATGCAAAATGCAGCAACTATTTTTCCCTCATTCCCCACCCAGGGACTCCCTGGTCCACAGTTGGCCTCCCTTTTATGCTTTTCCTCTGTTTCCTCTCATACCCAAAGTGATTCAGAAAGCAAAACTGTTGGGAGTACTCTGATCCAAATTGCTCCTTACTGGCCTCGCCAAGTCTGGTTCCCCTTCCTGTGGCCCTATCTCTTGGAGGAACCATGGATTCTGGAACCATCTGCAGACCTTCTGATTCACCAGTCAGGACAGTTCCATCCTACCATCCAAATCCTGAAATTGACAGCATGGCTGCTCCAGTTCCAAGAATAGCCAGGTGTATATCCCTTTCTCCTACCGTTAAACACATCCTCATTTCTTCCCACAAACCTTCCACCAGGAAATAATACTCCAGCAAATGGAAAAGGTTTTCCATTTGGGTGGCTAAACAAGGAATAGATCCCTACTCAGCCCCCATAGAGTCTAGCCTGTCCTTCCGTGCATCTATTTTTCCTAGAAGGAGCTGCAGCTGCTACCATTAGAGTCCAGTTGGCTGCCATCTCAAATTATCATTTTGGGAACATGGAAAATCCTATTATGTCCCACTCTTTATGTAAAACCTTTTTGAAAGGAGTCCTCCTTCTCAGACCTCCAATCAGGCAACCTCCGGAACCCTGGGACTTAAATTTAGTTCTGACATTAATTTCTCCACCATTTGAACCGTCTTCATCCAACTTGAAATTGTTGTCATGGAAGACATTGTTCTTAGTAGCTATAACATCTGCTAGGAGGGTTTCGGAATTGCAAGCTCTATAAGGATAGAGTCTCCCTAAGAACTAATCCTTCTTTCCTCCCTAAGGTATGCTCAGAACATAATCTAAACACAGCTATCAAATTACCAGTATTCTTCCTCAATTACAGTAATAAATCAGAATACAGATTACATTAATTATATGTCCATAGAATTCTCCGATTTTAGGAAGTTGGATCAATTGTTTCCTTTTCAGAGAAAAACAAAGGCTTGCCTGTTTCCAAGGTGACTCTGTCTAAATGGCATTCAGACTGCATCTTATTTGCTTACAAAAATGTGAGGAAACAACTACCTGCTAAAGTAAAAGTCCATTCAGCTAGAGCAGTATCAACTTCATATGCCTTCAAATCAAAACTCCCAATTGATACCATTTGCGCAGCAGCTCTTTGGGCAAGAACTCATACCTTTGTCACTCATTACATATTGGATTTGGCCTCCTGGGACAGGTCATCCTTTGGGTCCACTGTGCTGAAGAGTCTCTTTGCTTGAGCCACCCGGGATAAAGGTGCTGGGGACGCTGTCCCATCCGGCAAGAATTACGGTGAGATAGGACTACATAACATTAAGAAGTTATGTACTTACCATAACGTTCCATGTTTGTAGTCCATCTCGCCTACATTCTTGCGTCCCAGCCTCCTTCCCCCTTCTTATATCCTGGAGGAACTTGTGGACTATCCATTATGCTGCCTGACCTTGTTATAGTTGTCTGTCCACTTAGCATGGATAGTAAAACAGAGTCCTTTTGTTTGTATCTACATAGTTATTGATAGTATATTTACTGTTACGTATTTAGTCACTTTCTTGCAAACAAGATCTGGGGAAATTGCTGTGGTGCACCATGGGATAGGGGATAGCCTCGAGCAAGTAAAAGCTCTCGAGCTTTACTACTAGCCGAGTTGGAACCGAGGATCGGCCCCGAACCCATCCAGCAAGAATGTAGGTGATCACAAAAAAAGCAGCAGCGAGGCCACAGTATACACCGTTTTTATTGAAGTAGCGTGAGCGCTTTCATCGGTGTTAATCTACCAACTTTTTCAGACAATTAAAACCACATGCTGTTACAACTTAAATACTGTCAGGTTGCATAATCAATTAAGCAATTAAAACCATTTTTTCTTTAAATAAATTAAAGAAATACTACCAACAATGTTTCACCATTCAAGCCAGAATAAAGGTACAGTTTACATTATTTGCACGATAGTCTGTGCTACTGTCTAAAATATGTTCTTTCAACAACTAAACAGACAACCCTAAAACATTTATTTCAGATAAAATGAGATAATCAACAGTAAAACCTAGCCAAAGTCCTTGAAACGTCCATGTGTGTGTGTGTGTGTGTGTATATATATATATATATATATATCTATATATATATATATATATATATATATATATATATATATATATATATATATATATATATATATATATATATATATATATATATATATATATATATACACACATATATATATATATATATATATATATACACACACACACACATCTCTATATACTTCATCAATCATTCAAACAATACAATACATATTCGCAACAAGCCCAAATTTTTCATACTAAAGTACATTTATTTGTATTGAAAGTTTAAATTGAAACCCCAAATGAAAAATTATATGAATTACTTAAATCCAAAACTAATAAGTGGACAAAAATTCAACCATATATAATAAAACAAAAAGATAGATAATAATAATAATCTATAATACCCATATTTGGAGTGGCTTTATCTACTAAGGGCCTTGAGTTTAAGAAGGCATCTGATAGAAATGCAATAATTAAGCCCTGGGGGTACATGGGCCGATGTGCGTACTTGCCATTTCAATTCACATTCCTCTAGTTTGAGCTGCCAAGGCCCACCCCTAATATTGTGTTCTATCTGGTGTAGGACCACAAACTGAAATTTGTGCTTGGGGTGTTCTATAATATGTCTCGCCAAAGCATTGGTAGTTATATTCTTACCAATACAATAAGTGTGTTCATATACTCTGTTTAATTTTTCTCGTTTTTCCCGATGTAATATGCATCACAGGAGACACAAGTTGCTGCATAAACCACTCCTTGGGACTCGCAGTTAAACCTGCCCCCTATATGGTACTCTTTCTCCCTCAGTTTGACCTTATTTGTTGTCCTAATAAATTTACACTGTGGGCATCTGCCACATTTCAACATACCCATACCTCTTTTATTGACCATACTTCTCTCTGCTAGGGATTTCAAATTAGGGCCCCTTTGGAAAGTCATGAGTGGTAGTTGTCCCAGTTTGGTGAGACTAGTATCTTCATTAATAAAGGACCGGTTTTTATTAAGGGTGTCTCTAATGTAACTACCATCCAAAGAAAATGTGATGAATCTGTTGGCTACACTGTCATTGGAGTGATCTCTTGTTGCTATGTTGCTAACTGTCCATCCAGTATGCTCTTGCTCATAGCCTTTACAGACAATCGGGCAAAACTGACCTAATATTCTCTTCTTATCAACTTCCTCAAAAATGTTATTGAGGAACCCCAGTGGTTAACCTCTTTTTAAAAACATAGATTTAAGAAGTATACATTCATCTGTAAATTCACCGTAACAAGAGATCATTCTAGCAGCCCTAACCGCTTGCCCTTTCACTATTGCCTTTTTCTGATGTAATGGGTGACTGCTGGTGAAATGCAAAAAGGCATCAGAATAAGTGGGCTTGCGGTAGATGGTAGTTCTGTACCTTTGATTCAAACTATCCTTACTTAGGAGCACATACAAATAATGTCCTTATGTCCTATCTGATATGTGAAATCCAGGAACGAAGTGGAAGTTTTGATGTTGTTAATGAAAGTTTCAATAAGTAGCACATCCCCTTTCTAGATAAAACACATATCTTGGTACCTTGTGTACCAAGCGATATTTTCTTTGTATAGCACATCATTAAACAAGAAATTCCTCTCCCAAAATGCCATTACACAATTGGCAAAACTACTGCCGCATGGCGACCCCATAGCAATTCCTGTCTTTTGTAGGTAGATTGTTCCATTAAACCACAGGAAATTGTTAGCACTAACTCCAACAAAATTTCAATGGTATTGATGTCACTACTTGCCATCCCTTTAAAATGTAGAAACTCTCTAACCCATTCAATGCCTAATTCCTGTGGAATAACTGTGTACAGATCTACCGTGAGAAAGGTAGAATCATCCTTAAATTCTAAATTATTAGTGCGGTTAAGAAAACTCCATGAACCATGGCATATTTGTGATTCAGACTTGATGAAAGGTTTTAATTTGTGGTCACTGAATTTAGCACGTGCATACATAACTGATCCTCTCCCATCAACTATAGGTCTAAAAGGGGGGTTGTGAATGTCTTTCTGCAGTTTGGGGGACCCAAATAGTGTTGGTACAATAGGGGCTGGCATGATTAAATACTGTGAGGTGTCTATGTCAATACTACCTTCAAGGACTAAGTCATTAGTTACATTATTCACACTGTTGTATGCAGTATTAAGCTCATTAAAACTAACCACTTTGTATACATCAGATGCCACATGGGATAGCATTCTATCTAAATAATCAAACTGGTCCATGAAAACCAAACCCCCACCCTTATCAGGTTTCATGACTCGAATGTTGCAGGAGTTCAGTAAGTCAGTATATTCCAATTCGCTCTTGGAATAGTTAGTTTTTAGAGCAGGTCTTTGAACCTCCTTGGCAAGTAAAGCTCTAATGTCAATTTTGCTGACCTTTTCAAATATGGCTAAAGATGCCTGCATAGGTGGGTTAAATAAACTAGACACTCTCACTGACCCTGTAAGTGCAGAGTTATTACCAATGAGTGCAGTTAAATTAAGCTTACGCACAAACATTTTCAGATCCAAAATGGTTTTAACCAGATCAGCCCTTCTGTCGGGCACAAATGTCAGCCCCTTTGCAAATACATTGACAAAATCTTCATTAACATTTAAGGTACTGAAGTTGTAAATCTTGAAGTCCCCCTCAGTATTAACTAAAATTGTTGGTAAACCATGATTTACCACCTCCTCCGTTTTCCTGGGACCTGCTGTAATTGTGCTGATTGTGTTTCTACTGGTTCACTTGGTTGTCGTAAAAATCCTGTTTGCTGGTGGAGTTTGACTGGCCATTACTGTTGTATGCCCCCCCAGCATTACCGGTTCATGGGATTCTCGGGAGAATGGCACTGAAATTTTGAGCCCAGAGCAGGCTAACAATGGCGCCTCTACATCGGTGGTTCGCAGAAGCGAGCAAATTAGAAATAACCAACAAATTAATAATTTTCCACAACAGGGTAATGCTGTGTAAAATGTTTGTGCTTAAGCTTAATTTAACTGCACTCATTGGTAATAACTCTGCACTTACATGGTCATTGAGAGTGTCTAGTTTATTTAACCCACCTATGCAGGCATCTTTAGCCATATTTGAAAAGGTCAGCAAAATGGATATTAGAGCTTTTCTTGCCAAAGAGGTTCAAAGACCTGCTCTAAAAACTAACTGTTCCAAGAGCGAATTAGAATATATTGACTTACTGAACTCCTGCAACATTCGAGTTACAAAGTGGTTAGTTTTAATGAGCTTAATACTGCATACAAGAGTGTGAATAATGTAACTAATGACTTAGTCCTTGAAGGTAGTATTGACATAGACACCTTACAGTATTTAATCATGCCAGCCCCTATTGTACCAACACTATATGGGTCCCCCAAACTGCACAAAGACATTCACAACCCCCCTTTTAGACCTATAGTTGATGGGAGAGGATCAGTTACGTATGCACGTGCTAAATTCAGTGACCACAAATTAAAACCTTTCATCAAGTCTGAATCACAAATATGCCATGGTTCATGGAGTTTTCTTAACCGCACTAATAATTTAGAATTTAAGGATGATTCTACCTTTCTCACCGTAGATATAAAAGATCTGTACACAGTTATTCCACAGGTACTAGGCATTGAATGGGTTAGAGAGTTTCTACATTTAAAAGGGGATGGCAAGTAGTGACATCAATACCATTGAAATTTTGTTGGAGTTAGTGCTAACTAACAACTTCCTGTGGTTTAATGGAACAATCTACCTACAAAAGATGGGAATTGCTATGGGGTCACCATGTGGCAGTAGTTTTGCCAATTATGTAATGGCACTTTGGGAGAGGAATTTCTTGTTTAATGATGTGTTATACAAAGAAAATGTTGGCTGGTACACAAGGTACCAAGATGATGTGTGTTTTATCTGGAAAGGGGATGTGCTACTTTTTGAAACTTTCATTAACAACATCAAAACTTTCACTTCGTTCCTGGATTTCACACATCAGATAGGGCTTAAGGATATTAATTATTTGGATGTGCTCCTAAGTAAGGATAGTTTGAATCAAAGGTATAGAAGTATCATCTACCGCAAGCCCACTTATTTTTATGCCTTTTTTGCATTTCACCAGCAGTCACCCATTACATCAGAAAAAGGCAATAGTGAAAGAGCAAGCGGTTAGGGCTGCTAGAATGATCTCTTGTTACGGTGAATTTACAGATGAATGTATACTTCTTAAATCAATGTTTTTAAAAAGAGCTTACCCACTGGGGTTCCTCAATAACATTTTTGAGGAAATTGATAAGAAGAGAATATTAGGTCAGTTTCGCCCGATTGTCTGTAAAGGCTATGAGCAAGAGCATACTGGATGGATAGTTAGCAACATAGCGACAAGAGATCACTCCAATGACAGTGTAGCCAACAGATTCATCACAACATTTTCTTTGGATGCTGGACACATTAGAGACATCCTTAATAAAAATGAGTCCTTTATTAGTGAAGATACTAGTCTCACCAAACTGGGACAACTACCTCTCATGACCTTCCAAAGGGGCCCTAATTTGAAATCCCTAGTGGAGAGAAGTATGGTCAGTAAAAGAGGTATGGGTATGTTGAAATGTGGCAGATGCCCACGGTGTAAATTTATTAGGACAACAAATAAGGTCAAACTGAGGGAGAAAGAGTACCATATAGGGGGCAGGTTTAACTGCGAGTCCCAAGGAGTGGTTTATGCAGCAACTTGTGTCTCCTGTGATGCATATTACATCGGGAAAACCAAGAGAAAAATTAAACAAAGAGTATATGAAAACACTTATTGTATTGGTAAGAATATAACTACCAACACTTTGGCGAGACATATTATAAACACCCCAATCATAAATTTCAATTTGTGGTCCTACAACAGGTAGAACACAATGTTAGGGGTGGGCCTTGGGAGCTCAAACTAGAGGAATGTGAATTGAAATGGCAAGTACGCACATCGGCCTATGTACCCCCAGGGCTTAATGATTGCATTTCTATCAGATGCCTTCTTAAACTCAAGGCCCTTAGTAGACAAAGCCACTCCAAATATGGGTATTATGGATTATTATTATTATCTATTTTCTGCGTTGGTATAGTGGTAGCGTTGTTGCCTCTCAGAAGAGGTTCGCCCGTTCGATTCTCGGCTGCAGTATGGGGAGTGCCTTCTGTGTGAAGTCTGCATGTCCTCAACACAGTTGGGTTGGCATTCGAAAGACATGCTAAATGGGCTTGCCTTCGTTGAAGGTTGAACGTCAAGCTGGCACCTTGGCATTTGTGAAAATCTACTGCCAATCATTAGTGGACCGGAGTTCTGCTGTGGCGACCCCTAACTGGGAAAAGCTGAAAGGCAACAACATTATTATTATCTATCTTTTTGTTTTATTATATATGGTTGAATTTTTGTCCACTTATTAGTTTTGGATTTAAGTAATCCATATAATTTTTCATTTGGGGTTTCAATTTAAACTTTCAATACAAATAAATGTACTTTAGATTAGTGTGAAAAATTTGGGCTTGTTGCTAATATGTATTGTATTGTTTAAATGACTGATGAAGAATATAGAGATGTGTATATATGTATATATATATATATATATATATATATATATATATATATATATATATATATACATACACATGGAAGTTTCAAGGCCTTTGGCTAGGTTTTACGGTTGATTATTTCATTTTATCTGAAATAAATGTTTTAGGCTTATCTTTTTAGTTGTTGAAAGAACATATTTTAGACAGTAGCACAGACTATGGTGCAAATAATGTAAACTGTACCTTTATTGTGGCTTGAATAGTGAAACATTGTTGGTAGTATTTCTTTAATTTATTTAAAAAATGGTTTTAATTGCTTAATTGATTATGCAACCTGACAGTATTTAAGTTGTAACAGCATGTGGTTTTAATTGTCTGAAGAAGTTGGTGGATTAACACCGACGAAAGCGCTCACTCTACTTCAGTAAAAACGGTGTATACTGTTGCCTCGCTGCTGCCTTTTTTGTGATTAACTAGTTGATCTTCTTTTGTTTCTTAAAGAATGTAGGTGAGATGGACTACAAACGTGGAACGTTATGGTAAGTACATAACTTCTTATTTTTTAACAACTCTTGGTGGTAATTTATAACTTAGTAGAATATTTAGGATGATTGTACAGTGACCTGAACTACTCAAAGGGAGCCCTACTCTTACTTTACTTGTCTGAGTAGCTAAGATATTAAATCCAAAATGTGATCATCTCTTGTAAGAGAATTGATAAGTTGTACCATATTAAAGTGTGTTAGTCTAAAAAATCAGTATACTATTTCTTATTAGATATAATTTTGGTTAATTCAAGTCACCAATAAGAATAACAAAGTTACAAGAAAAATTAAACTAAAAAAAAATAGATCAGTGCAAGATTTTGAATCCATAGATGACCTTTTATACAAGTATGTCAGTCTCATTGAATTACTTGGTGTAACATGTCTACCACAATACTCTTAATCATAACGTAGAGACTAATTATTTGATATGAAATGTCATTTTTAACAGCAAAAGAACGCCACCACCATTTCTTACTGGTCTCAAACATTCTTATCTTCTTATAACCTGGGAAGCACAGGTTTGAAGAGTCCCAGGCCTCGGTTATTACCAAAATATCATAGTTACCATGTTGTGTAGATATTTGTTCCCCAGACTTTGAGCATTGCATTAGTATAGGCTAGAGTGTTTTTAGGTCTCTTATCACATGAGGAGTTTGAGGTTTTCAGGTGCCATGGGTTATATACCTATTGTATGAAAATATTCTGTAGTCCCAAACACAGTCTTCCAGTACTTCATTAGTGGTACACTGTAATGTACATAACAGTTGTCTCAGCCAGCAGCATCATTGTAGAAACCTGCTTCCAGGGAGTTGGACTTGTGATGAACTGGAATTCCCTAGCTAATTTCAGTCCTGTCAGTAAATAGACCATCATTTCATTTCTCGCATGTCCTGGGCTTCCCATTATACATGGTCCTAATAACCTTGCTCATTTCCTCAGTAGGACCAAGGGCAGATAGGAATGCATACTCTTCCTTCAGCAGATCATGCTGGGTGTGCTTATTTAAGAAATCTTTGACTTTAGTATCAACCATGACCAAGGGCTTCTGATAAACTGAACTGCGGTAGGATGTAGAGATTTCCAGTATTTGTCCTTTACTCATGTGCAGTCCTACTTGTCTGTGGATGTTGTATACCTAAAACAGTACATCTCCCATTGATAAGATGAAGGTTGAGAGCTAAGTTTTTAATAGCTCAAGAGGACAGAGCCGTACAAGTCCACTGTCTTTCTGGCAGATCTGATGTTCATTTATGGATAAAAATGTAGATGTTCTTCGTGTTTCACTGTTGCAGTCATTACATTTGGGTAATCTGCTGGCAGGTTGCCCTCAGTCGGCCTGATTAACAAAGTCTTGGGGTCCTGCGTCGGTTGCTGTCCCTTCTTCCATGACGTCAGGTCGCCAGGGGTATAAAACGTGCAGCTGACGCCATTACATCAGTCTTTCTTGCCGCACGGTGCCCGAAGCAGTTTGCAAGTGCTGGTCGGCCGACTCCTGAAATTTTCATTTTCGAGTTTCAGAACCGAAGTCTTCAACTAAAAAGCTAAGTACCCTGTTGGGGAAACTTTTTCTTGCTACTTACCGATGTCAGTAAAAGTTAATAAGTGTATTACTTGTGGGAAGCAAATACCTCATAAGGATTTCCATTTGTACTGTATTCCTTGCCTAGTTCCTGACCACGACGTACCTTGTTGTCGGTTTTGTGCTTTATTTAATCGGCGCACTATCCATCGTCGGTACATTTTTGCTTCTAAATATTTCGGTCTCTGTTTAATTATCCAGAAATGACGGTTAGCAATCTGACTACCGGAATACCGAAAAAACGCAAAGAAAAAGACAGGCCATTGAGGTCCAAAACTGCCGACGACTCTTATCCTAAGCCAGTCGCCGGTTCGCCGGTACTCAGTGAGGCACTTTCTCAGCCCCTGATACCCGCTACTTCTGATTTGCAGGCCTCTACTGAGACCCATTCGGAGTCCGGTATGCCGTGAGATGCTTCACCTATGGAACACGCAGATGTCTCTACCTTGGATGGGTCTGGAGCTGCTGTGCAGGCATCGGCTTCTGAGGGGTGTATTCAGGCCTACAGATTTGTATATTAAACCAACACCACCTTCAGTATTAAGGCCAAAATCTCACTCTATGTCTAAAAAACCGACGCCCAGACTGCATGTTCAGGCCTATATGCCTAAAAAACAAATGATCAAAATGGCTGAAGATTTAATTACTCTAATCAGGGGTAGTTGACTCCCCCACCTTCTAAGAGGCCTAGGGCTGAACTTGATTATGAATCTTCTGAACAGGACTCTGGTTCTTCTGACTCTTCTAATGAGCAGGATTTGTCCATACCTACTTATGAGGACTCTGATGCAGAAGATTCCATTCCTTCTGCTTCACCCCCTGAGGATTTTTCTTTTGGGGAAACTTTACATACCTTACGGGAGCATTTCCACTGGGAAAGTCAGGAATTTTCTGAATCCAAAAAGAGGCTTAGGGATTTCCTTCTTCTTCCTCAGCATAGGCCTTTGGCTATACCTCCTGTACTAGACATTGTTAATGTGTTTTCAGAATCCAGTATGGCCCCTGATTCTCTGCTTCCGGCCCCTTGTAAGCCAGTCAGATACTACAGGGTTCCTGACTCCCACAAATTCCTTTTCAAAAATCCTGTTGCGGACCCTGAAATCATTTCTCCGGGGCCCAAGGGCATTAAGGCTTCTACTACTAAAAATCCTACCCCTTCTGATAGAGACTCCAGGGCGCTGGATAGATGGTGTTAAAAGGTTTATACTTTTGCAGCCTTGGCAATCAGGGCTTTAAACTGTCAATTCCATATGCTAAAATAGCGGCAGCATATCATGGGACTGCTTAAACAGAAAATTATGTTGATTTCTGACTGTGTGGAAAATAAAGATTTACAGGATTTATTGCACTCAGCTGAACAAGTGGGAAAACATACTTTGCAATGTGGTTTTGATTCTTTGGAGGCCTCTTGCAGGGCTGCTGTTACTGGGTCTGTGCTTAGAAGGCATGCTTGGCTTTAGGAGCAATCTCTGCCTGATCATGCTAAAGCAAAATTGTTGGATGCTCCTTTGCAGCAGGACCGTCTGTTTGGCAATAAGGCTGAAGAAGTTCTAAAAAAGATGGAAGATAAAGCTAAATCTATGCAAACTGTGAAAGATTTCTTACAAGTACAACCTCCAAGATTTAGTAGGCACTGGCCTACTAAGAACTGGTCCTTTTCAGTTCCTTCCAGAGCCACTCAGGCCAAACCCAGACATTCCAAAAGCACCAGGTTTCAGTCCCAAGGGACTTTCAGAACTAAGCAGTGGGGTGCCTCCTCTTCCAAATATGGAAACAACAAGACACCTCCCTATGGTAAACAGTCTCAATGACTTTCCTTTAGAATTACCAAGCACTTACCTTTTAGCCACCCCTTTGGGGGGAAAACTGGCACTTCATGCAAAAAACTGGCAAGTTATAACCCAGGACAAATGGGTTTTAAATATAGTGTCCTAGGGATACAGATTTCATTTCCACACGTTGCCAACTCTAAGAGGATGGCCAGACCTGCCCCCAAATCAGCGGGCAGAGGCTCAGAAACAAGTACTTTCTCTCTTAAACATGGGGGCTGTTCAACTAGTACCAGAAGAGGAAAAGGGACAAGGTTTCTATTCCAGACTTTTCCTGGTACTCAGAAAAGGCAGGTCATGGTGTCTAATTCTGGACCTGTCTACTCTAAACACCTTTCTGGACATTCCAAAATTCAAGATGCTGACTCTTCACCAGTTACTTCCTATGCTAGGCAAAGATGCCTGGTTGGCAACTCTAGATCTAAAAGAAGCTTACCTGCATATCCCAATCAGGGAATCTTGCAGAAGATACCTACGCTTCAAAGCAGGCTACTTGCATTATCAGTTCTCTGCACTGCCCTTTGGCTTATCTACCGCGCCCAGGGTCTTTACAAAGTGCCTGGCTCCAGTAATTGCATTTTGCAGGCAAAGAAATATTCAGATATATCCATACCTGGATGGTTGTCTAATTCAGGCAGAAAACAAGGCCATTCTTCTAAAACATCTGGTGTTTGTAAAAAGGGTTCTAACTTGTCTAGTGTACACCATAAATGAAAAAAAATCACAACTAGTACCCTCACAAAAAAATTACATTCCTGGGTGCAAGCTTGAATACAACTGCCCAGATGGCTTACCTTACGCCAGGAAAAGCAAATTCAGTTGGTGACTTACTTCAAACAGGTGGCCACAGAAACCCTGCTATATCTGCAAGACAAATACTGCAAGCCTTTGGGGTTCATGGCCTCCTGCATTTGTCTAATTCCATATGCAAGACTGCATATGAAGAAACTTCAGTAGTACCAAAAAAGTTTATGGAGTCAACATTGTCACAGCCTGGAAACAATGATTCCCATCATTCCTTGCCTGCAACTAGAGTTCCTATGGTGGGCAGAGGCCTGCCACCAAAACAAGGGACTGCCATTCACACCACCCCCTGCCACCCAAACCCTAACTACAGACGCATCAGACTATGCATGGGGGGCTCATCTGGCAGGGAAGTGCAGTCAGGGCAAATGGAGCCCGAATCAAATGCACCTTCACATCAATCAAAAAGAAATGCTAGCTGTTCAGAATGCTTTGACAGCCTTTAAGGACTACCTTCATCCAGGGCAACTAATGGTAAAGACGGACAACACCACGGTTATGTGGTACATAAATATGCAGGGGGGTGCACATTCCTACCCCCTCTGCAGACAAGCTATGGTATTGTGGAACACTGCCTTGAGCTATCAAGTACAACTACAAGCTCAATTCCTGCCAGGAAAGCTGAATATTTTGGCAGTCGAACTAAGCAGAAATCTCATGGACCCACACGAATGGAAACTGGAACCACGGATTTTCAACATATTGACCTGCAAATGGGGGAGCCCAGACATAGATCTCTTTGCGTCACCCCAGAACTACCAGTTGGACAAATTTTGCACAAGAACTCCTCACAAAAAAGCCTGTAAAGTGGATTGGATGCTCTGTCCTTCAGCTGGGAAACCTATCAGTCTATGCCTTTCCCCCTCTGCCTTTGCTCTCCAAAGTTCTACTAAGTCAAACAGGACAAACCAAAAATTATTTTGTTTGCTTCAGACTGGCCACGCCAACAATGGTACCCACTCCTACGCAGTCTGTCACAAATTTATCCATGGCACCTGCCTCAGACACCTTCCTTACTGTCTCAACAGAACAACCAAATTCTGTGCCCTCAGCTCCAAACATTGAATCTTGCAGCTTGGCTAATCACTTAAATTCCCTCAGCAAACCTGTGATGGATGTAATTTTGGAGGCGAGAAGACCTAGTACTAGAAAATCTTATGCTGACAAATGGAAAAGATTCTGTGCCTGGAATCAATCTCAAGGGATGAGCACAGCAGTGACCAATTTACCTCAGATTTTGCAATACTTAACTGAGATGCTTCACAAGGGCCTATCTTTTTCTTCCATAAAAATCCATGCCTCAGCCATTTCAGCTCATTACAACACAGAACCCCCCCCACCCCTTCTCTCATCCTCTGCTAAAGCAGTATCTCAGCGGGGCCATAAACTTAAGGCCACCCAGGAGAGATGTTCTTCATGTTTCACTGTTGCAGTCATTACATTTGGGTAATCTGCTGGCAGGTTGCTCTCAGTCGGCCTGAATTCCAAAGTTTTGGGTCCTGTGTTGGTTGCTGTCTTCTCTTCCATGATGTCAGGTCGTCAGGGGTATAAAACATTGCAGCCGACGTCATTTTCTTTAGTCTTTCTTGCCACATGGTGCTCGAAGCAGAAGCATTTCGCAAGTGCCGGTTGGCCGACCGACTACTGAAATATTCGCGTTTGGGTTTCAGAACCAAAGTCTTCAATAAAGCTAAGTACCCCGTTGAGGAAACCTTTTTCTTGCTTTTTACTGATGTCAGAAAAAGTTAATTGTATTAATTGTGGGAAGCAAATACCTCATAAGGATTTCCATTTATACTGTATTCCTTGCCTAGGCCCTGATCACAACATGCCTGGCTGTTGGTTTTGTGCTAGATTTAACCAACGCACTATTAAGCGTCGGTTATTTTTGCATCTAAGTATTTTGGAAACAGATTTAGCTACCCAGAGATGTCGTTGGATAGCAATCCGACTACCGGAGTACATAAGAAAACACAAAAAAATGACAGAGAAAGGCAGTCGTGATCCAAAACCATCGAAGCTTCTCCTAAGCTAGTCGCTGGTACTCAGTGAGGCGCTTTCGCAGCCCCTGATACCCACTACCTTCGAGTCACAGGCCTCTACTGACACCCATGTGGAGTCCGGCATGCCACAAGATACTCATGGTATTGGACCGATGGATGTATCTCCCTCAGATGGTTCTGTAGCCGCTGAGCAGGCACCGGCTTCTGAGGGTGTATTCAGACCTCAACGTTTTTACATCAAACCGATGAAAGCTGCAAAACCAAACGCAAAGACACCTTCTAAAACTAAAAAAACGACGCCTGAGCCACATGCACAGGCCTCTATACCTAAAAAACAGATGATCAACATGGCTGAAGACCTTATTACCTTGATCAGGGGTACCCATTTCCCTCCAGATAAGAGGCCTAGGCAAGACACTGACTATGAATCTTCAGATCAGGTTTCTATTTCTTCTGATCAGGAATTATCTTTACCTCCATATGAGGATTCTGATGCTGAGGAGTCTATTCCATTTGCGTCTCCTCGTGAGGATTATTCATTTGGAGAAACCTTGCATACTTTGAGGGAGCATTTTCCCTGGGAGAGTCAAGACTTCTCAGAATCAAAAAAGAGGCTCAGGGATTTCCTCCTTCTCCCTCAGCACAAGCCTTTAGCCATTGTCCCCGTGTTAGACATTGTGGATGATGTTTTTTCGAGTCAAGCCTGACCCCTGACTCTTTACCTCCAGCTCCCAGTAAGCCTGACGGGTATTGCATGGTCCCTGACTCTCATAAATTTTTATTTAGAAACCCTGCTGCTGATCCTGAAACTATTTCACGGGGTCCTAAGGGAGTTAAGGCCTCAACAGCAAAAAAACCCTACCCCCTCCGACAGAGATTCCAGGGCACTGGACAGATGGGGAAAAAGGTTTATACATCTGTAACCTTGGCAATCAGGGCCTTAAACTGTCAATTTCATATGCTTAAGTACCAACAACATGCTATGGGATTGCTGAAACAGAAAATTATGTTGATTTCAGAATGTGCAGAAATTAAGGAATTGCAGGAATTATTGCATGCAGCTGAACAAGTTAGAAAGCATACTTTGCAATGTGGTTTTGATTCTTTAGAGGCCTCCTGCAGGGCCACAGTTACTGGATCTGTGATTAGGAGGCATGCCTGGTTAAAGGAACAAAATTTGCCTGATCATGTTAAAGCTAAATTGTTAGATTGCACCTTTACAGCATGATTCTCTGTTTGGTATTAAGGCAAAAGAGGTTTTAAAGAAAATGGAAGACAAAGCTAAGTCTATGCAAACTGTTAAAGATTTCTTGCAAGTGCAGCCACCTAGATTCAGTAGACACTGGTCTACAAAAAATTGGTCCTTTCCTGTGTCAGACAGAGCTCAAAGGGGCAAATCCAAATGCCTTAAGGGTTCCAGGTACCAGGCTCAAGACTCATACAGGTCAAAGCAATGGGGCGCATCCACCTCCAAATCTGGAGGAGATAAAGGGAAAACCTACAGAAAGCAATCCCAATGACTTCTTTCTGCCTACACCAAGCAGTTATGTTTTGGCAGCACCCATGAGGGAAAATTAGCACTTTTTGCTCAAAATTGGCAGTTAATAACCCAGGACAAGTGGGTACTGAACATCATATCACAGGGATACAGATTCCATTTCCACACTCTGCCAATGACAAATGGTTGGCCAGACCTGCCAAAAAACCAATGGGCAGAGGCACAGAAACAGGTTACGTCCCTCATGGATATGTACCAGAACAGGAAAAAGGGCAATGTTTTTACTCAAGACTGTTCTTGGTACCCAAAAAGGACAAGGCCTGGTGGCCAATACTGGATTTATTGATTTTGAACACATACCTGGACATTCCAAAATTCAAAATGCTCACTTTGCAACAGCTTCTGCCCATGCTGGGCAAGAATGCTTGGCTGGTGACTTTAGACTTAAAAGAGGCATACCTGCATGTCCCAATAAGACAGTCGTGCAGAAGATACCTCAGATTCAAGGCTGGCTTAATGCATTACCAATTATCTGCACTGCCCTTTGGCTTATCTACTGCACCCAGGGTCTTTGCAAAGTGCCTGGCACCAGTAATTGCATTTTGCAGACAAAGAAGTATTCAAATATATCCTTACTTGGACGACTGTCTCATTCAAGCAGAGAACAAGGACACTCTTCTACGACACTTGGCGTTTGTGAAAAGGCTTTTAGAATGCCTAGGGTACACAATAAATGAAAAGAAATCACAACTGGTACCCTCTCAAAAGTTAACATTCCTGGGTGCAAGCTTGCAAACAACAGCCCAGATGGCTTACCTCACGCCAGACAAACAAAGGCAACTGACTACTTACTTCAAACTCATGGCAACAAAAACCCAGTCTTCTGCAAGACAAATTCTACAGGCTCTGGGCTTCATGGCATCCTGCATCCTACTAATTCCGTATGAAAGACTTCGGTTTGGCTGCTGTACGTCCTGCTCCTGGTACTGGACAATAATCTAGATTGCCTATCTGGATCCTGCAAATACCTACACAACTGTCTCTGCCCTCCTGGAAGACCTGAATTTGTGCCTACAAAGCCCTAACCCTGTAATCTCCGGTGGTTTCATCCAAACCAGACTGTTAAATTGCCTATCTGGATCCTGCAAATACCTACACAACTGTCTCTGCCCTCCTGGAAGACCTGAATTTGTGCCTACAAAGCCCTAACCCTGTAATCTCCGGTGGTTTCATCCAAACCAGACTGTTAAATTGCCTATCTGGATCCTGCAAATACCTACACAACTGTCTCTGCCCTCCTGGAAGACCTGAATTTGTGCCTACAAAGCCCTAACCCTGTAATCTCCGGTGGTTTCATCCAAACCAGACTGTTAAATTGCCTATCTGGATCCTGCAAATACCTACACAACTGTCTCTGCCCTCCTGGAAGACCTGAATTTGTGCCTACAAAGCCCTAACCCTGTAATCTCCGGTGGTTTCATCCAAACCAGACTGTTAAATTGCCTATCTGGATCCTGCAAATACCTACACAACTGTCTCTGCCCTCCTGGAAGACCTGAATTTGTGCCTACAAAGCCCTAACCCTGTAATCTCCGGTGGTTTCATCCAAACCAGACTGTTAAATTGCCTATCTGGATCCTGCAAATACCTACACAACTGTCTCTGCCCTCCTGGAAGACCTGAATTTGTGCCTACAAAGCCCTAACCCTGTAATCTCCGGTGGTTTCATCCAAACCAGACTGTTAAATTGCCTATCTGGATCTTGCAAATACCTACACAACTGTCTCTGCCCTCCTGGAAGACCTGAATTTGTGCCTACAAAGCCCTAACCCTGTAATCTCCGGTGGTTTCATCCAAACCAGACTGTTAAATTGCCTATCTGGATCCTGCAAATACCTACACAACTGTCTCTGCCCTCCTGGAAGACCTGAATTTGTGCCTACAAAGCCCTAACCCTGTAATCTCCGGTGGTTTCATCCAAACCAGACTGTTAAAGTATGCTACTTATATATGTTTAAACTACATCTTCTGACCTGAGAATCGTAGTCTAGCCACCGACCTAGGACTATCAGCAGCCAATAATCCTCTTTTCTTATCTGTATACTTTTCAGACCCTTATTTCTTACACTCCCACAGCCACCTTTGTACATTCTCCGTTTTCCACAACACTTTTCTTCCTTACTTTTTTTCCTCCATATACCCCTTCCTTCCTGCATAACCCTGATTTAACCTGCCTGCCACTAGGTGGCATCCTACTACCATTCTGTTGACTCCCTTTTACTTGCTCTATAACTCCCTAGTACCTGTTTTCTTGTACCTGGATCCCCTAGCTCATGACTGCTCTTCTCCTTCTCCCTGGCCCCTGACAAAGCTCTCTTCTTTTTTACTTTACTGTCATACATCTGTATATCACTGAATGCTATACTTTCATTGTATTGCTTTTGGCAATATCTGTTACAAACTTACCTGATATTTCTACACCTTACTGATTGGTTTTTTTTCTGTGCAACTACAACTCTGTTGGGTCTTCCCACTCCGTTAGCCTCATGGCTCACTCCTCCCTCCCTACCCCCAAATCCCACCCGCCCCTGGGACCTCTACATTTATCCCCACATAGACACCTCCCTCCCCTCTCCCAACCACTCACAACAACCTCCTGTCCCCACCCCCTCTAAAATTAGTCCCCTCCCTCTTTCTCCAGCCTACTCTTCAGACCATATCCTCTCAAGCCACTCACTTAGAGCCAACTTAACATGCCTATCCAATACCACCTTCCTCTACTACTAATTCTCTTAACTACCCTCACCACTACCTATCTCTCAACCTCTTATGAACAAACCTTACCCTCAACTCTTTTTATCCTACGCAAACATACCTTAACTACTCCCTCTTCAACATCCATAAACTATCTCAATGTCATCTACAAAACCTCTTATCTTCTACCCAAATTCCACCGTCTTTTTCACACCAAATACTACACTCATAACCTTAAAAAACGTGATATTTACCAGTACAAACCCTCTCAATTCTACAACCTTTTATTAATGAGCTCATTGATACATGGAGACATACACCCAAACCCAGGCCCCAAACTATCCCCATTATCATCTAACAGCCAACTACTCAAACCAAAGCCAACACCATCTACTAAACCCCCTAAATCACTCTCAATTGCCCAACTTAATATACGTAGCATTTGTAATAAAATACCACAAATTCATGCTCTTCTAGACATCCAACAATTCGACATCCTCTGTCTAACTGAAACATGGCTCAAACCTACAATAAAGGATAACGAAATTATCCCCCCTGGCTACAACATCCTTAGACAAGACCGCCTAAACAAAAAGGTGGGAGTAGCTATATTCTATAAAACCAGCCTGCAAATTAGCATAATAAATCATACCCTTTTAACTGACACAAATGTTGAAGTACTTATCTCAAAACTTCAAATCAATCTTCACAAAACTATTAACATTATCTGTACCTATATTCCCCCAGGCAAAAATCCCACCATATTAGAAGACCTCCTAAACTGGCTTTCTCTTAATCTCCATCAAGAAACAATACTTTTAGGAGACTTTAATATTGACTGGAACTTATGTGAACAGACTAATCCATCTACCCTTATCAACCTGCATGGCTTTACTCAACACATAAACTCCCCAACAAGAATAATTAAACACAATAATAAAGAAACTATACTTGACTGGATCTTAACAAATAGTCCCCAGCAAAAATATATAACAGGAACTCTCCCAGATGACCTCAGTGACCACTCCCTAACTTATATCATCAGGCATAAAACTCACTTTTCTATCCCATCCCATGTTCGATTATCCCGCTGCAAAAAACATTTTGACCCCAATCTATTTCATGACGAACTTATGCAAGTTAACTGGTCACCTCTTAAAACTCTCCCTATAGAGGAAGCTGTTAACCAATTCAATAATACCTTTCTCACCATCCTTGAACATCATGCCCCCTTGCGTTCCATACGTATGAAAGCCAAGACAGCAAAATGGCTCTCTACCAAAACAAGACAACAAATCCTTAGTAGAAATAAAGCCTGGACAAAATGGCGAACCACTAAAAACATAGCTGATCATCTTTACTATAAACAAAAAAGAAATATGACAAAACAGGCCATCCTACAAGATAAAAAAAACTACTATACTCAATTACAACAATCTTCCCTCCACCAACCACATAAATTTTGGACCGCTATTAATGCACTGCTATCCCCTGGCAAAGCTGCCACACCTAATCCACTAGGGTCAAACTCTAACTCCCCTTTACAAATAGCTAACGCCTTTAATACTTTCTTTACTTCAGCCATTCTAAAGCTAGCTGACCAACAAACTCCTGATACCACCAAACTATCTACCCCTAGCTCTACTCCCCCCCCTTTTCACCTCCAACCCATACCCACCTCCTATATTCTGTCCTTACTTCAAAAACTTAAGCCAACAACACCTTCAGCTGACAAATTACCAGCAGAATATCTCCAACTAGGTGCTAAAGCAATAGCCTACCCCATCTCTCTATTGATTAATAGGACTATAAAAGAAAGTACTATCCCTTCAGTCTGGAAAATCTCACATTATCCCTCTCTTTAAAGGAGGTGACTCTTTGGAATACTCTAATTTCACCCATAGCATTACTGTCTCCTCTTGCAAAATAATGGAAAATGTATCCACAAACAATTACTTAATCACCTGTTAAGCAACAATCTCTTAGCTAACTGCCAACATGGGTTTCACCATTCCATAGTACTACCACAGCATTATTATCTTTCACAGACTCAATTAACATAAATCGCAACAACAATACTCCCTCCTCAGCATTCTTCGGAGACCTGTCAAAAGCCTTTGACATGGTTATTCACCAACTCCTCTTACACCACCTCAAGTTCCTCTCACTGGACAACCTCGCCCTAAGCTGGTTCACGTCCTATCTTGCTAATCGCAAACAAGCAGTACTATGGGACAACCATCTCTCTGATCTTCTCCCAACCTCTATCGGGTCCCTCAAGGCTCCATCTTAGGTCCTCTTCTGTTTTCTATTTTTATAAATGATCTTCACCTAGCCACTCCTTCATCTACTTGTATTCAATACGCTGATGATACTACCATCATCTGCTCTGCCTCTACCCAGTCTGAACTTCACTCTCTAACACAAAAAACCTTCTCCACCATAGAGCAATGGTTCTCTGACCACTGTCTCCTCCTCAACCCCAAGAAAACCAAACTTCTCCTCTTCCCACCTACTCACCTGTCTCCCTATTGATTTTACACTCACATCTAACAATGGTACCCTCATAGCTCCAGACCAAACAACCAAACTCTTGGGAATTACTATTGATAACCAACTAAAATTTGACTTTCATATCAAGTCCACAATAAAAACAACTAACAGAAAACTAGGTTCTCTCTACAGAATCAAATCTTTCTTAACACCTGAAGCCAGAACTACTATAGCTAGAACACACTTGATCTCCACCCTATTATATGCTTCCTCCATATACACCAATCTTTCTAAGCATAACCTCAATAAACTAGCCACATCATACAACAACATAGCCAGATTTGCAACAGCCTCTCCATATAGAACTCACCATTGTCTAAATCTAACAAAACTAGGGTGGTTAGAACTACCCCACCTTATACAATTCTATCAACTTACCATCGCCCATAAAGCCCTGCATAACCCTGAGAACACACCAATGCTCTCCACTCTCATAAAACCCTATAACAACATGAAGAACCTTCGCTCCTTTAACAAAATACAGATTCAAACTTCCCGATCAAATAATGCAGCTGGTGACTCCACATTTTCCAACTCAGTTGGCAAAATTTGGAATCAACTTCCACCAGACCTCACATCCCTGACTACAATTCCACAATTCAAAACCAAACTTAAACTCTTCCTAACCAACCACTGGCTATGCTCTTGCTATAACCCTGGGTAACCACTATTCTGTCTCTTATTTTCCCTCAATCCTTTTCATCTGACCTCCCTCTCCTTTTCTTCCTAACCCTAGCATATTCCACTTTCCACCTCTTAAATGTTTCTGTTACTCCCCCTCTTTAAGAGACAAAAAAATTCTAAATGTTACTACTTATGAAGTAGGTAGAAACACCATAAATTAGTTAAGCATCTAACCCTTTCACCTGCTATGCCTCTAACTGTACTCTAATACCTAGACAGACTGTAAAAGGTTTAATGCAAATGTTTTTTATTTTTTTGTATAATTTTGTATATTCTTAACCTGTTATGTAGTAGTTAGCGGAGCTTTTCTCCTCGGGCCTCCACTGAAAATGGACATGTATCCAGTTGGACTAGCCCGGTTAACAAATGTAAAATAAATAAATAAATAAAATATGAGGAAACTTCAATGGTACCTAAAAAGTTTATGGAGTCAGCATTCACACAATCTGGAAACAATGATTCCTCTCATCCCCTGCCTGCAACAGGAGTTTTTATGGTGAGCAAAGGCCTGTCACCAAAACATGGGACAGCCCTTCACTCTACCCCCTGCCAGCCAAACCTTAACAAAAGACGCATCAGATTATGCCTGGGGGGCCCACATGGCAGGAAGATGCATTCAGGGCATATGGGCACCAAATCAAATGCATCTACATATCAACCAGAAAGAGATGCTAGCTGCTCAAAATGTCCTAACAGCCTTCAAGGACTTACTTCATCCAGGACAACTACTGATAAAGACGGACAACACCACAGTCATGTGGTATATAAACAAGCAAGGGGGCACACACTCATACCCCCTTTGCAGATTAGCCATGGCACTGTGGGATACAGCTTTGACCTACCAGATAAATCTTCAAGGTCAATTCCTGCCAGGAAAACAGAACACTCTGGAAGACAATTTAAGCAGAAACCTTATGGATCCTCATGAGTGGAAACTGAATCCACAAGTATTCAGCATGATGACAGAGAAATGGGGGAGCCCAGACATAGATCTATTTGCCTGTTCTCAAAATTATCAACTGAAAAGATTCTGCACAAGGACTTATCACAGACAAGCATGGAAAGTGGATGTCCTATCTTTCAGTTGGAAAAACCTGTCAGTTTACGCCTTTCCTCCTCTGCCTCTTCTACCCAAGGTCCTCCTAAAAGTCAGACAAGAGAAGCCAAAGATGATATTAATTGCCCCGGTCTGGCCCCGCCAATACTGGTACCCAATCCTAAGTAACTTGTCTCAGTACCCAGCTTGGACCTTGCTCAAAGTACACAACTACTGTCCCAGCAAAACAGTCAGATCCTGCACAATCAACTACAGACCCTGAACCTGGCAGCATGGCTAATCTTGTAGTCATACCAATGACACCTCTCAGTAAAGCTGTGATGGATGTCATTTTGGAAGCCAGAAGGCCTAGTACTAGAAAATCTTATGCTGACAAATGGAAGAGATTTTGTGCTTGGAATCAAGCACAAGGAACTGATACAGCAGAACCACATATTCCTCAGATATTACAATACTTAACTGAGATGCTTAACAAAGGCCTATCTTTCTCATCAATCAAAATCCATGCCTCTGCCATTTCGGCTCATTACAATACAGAGCCACCAATCTTTTCTCATCCCTTACTAAAGCAGTATCTTAGAGGAGCCAAAAACCTAAGGCCTCCTAGAAGATCACCATTACCTGTATGGGACCTCAATTATGTGTTGGAAAAGCTCACCCTGCCTCCATTTGAACCAGCCGCTACCGCTGATATAAAGTTCTTATCATGGACGACAGCTCTGCTACTAGCAATTACTTCAGCAAGAAGGGTTTCAGAGCTACAGGCCCTCATGGCTGTAGAGCCTTTTATCATATTTTTCCCAGACAGGGTGTCTCTGAGGACAAATCCTACTTTTATGCCTAAGGTGGTTTCCAGTGTGGCTCTTAACCAAACAATTCATCTGCCAACTTTTTATCCAAATCCACAGAACAAAGGGGAGAGATTTCTGCATTCCTTGGACGTACACAGATAGCTAAGATTCTACTTGAGCAGGACAAAAGCTCTAAGAAAAACTGAGCAATTACTAGTGTCATATGCTGCAGGATCATCAGGAAAGGCCATCTCAAAGCAGACAATTTCAAAGTGGATAAGCCACTGCATCCATTTCTGCTACTCACACCATGGTAAACCTGTGCCCAAGGGCATTAGGTCTCATTCCACCAGAGCTGCAGCTACTTCGGCAGCCTTTTTCAGAGGAGTACCAACCAAAGACATTCTAGAGGCTGCTACTTGGAGTTCTGTTCACACCTTTACAAAGCATTACCATTTGCCTCTCTACTAAGTCCAGGACAGGCTTTGCCACTGCAGTACTGCAGGCTACTTGGAGTTCTGTTCACACCTTTACAAAGCATTACCATTTGCCTCTCTACTAAGTCCAGGGCAGGCTTTGCCACTGCAGTACTGCACGGCCTTAAAGCCGCACCTAATGCTGTTTAGCTCCAGCCTCCCAACCATAGCTTTGGGATTTTACCCAAATGTAATGACTGCAGCAGTGAAACACGAAGAACATAGTATAGTTGTGTACACTTACCATAAATGTAGATGTTCGAGTGTATTCACTGTTGCAGTCCAGGTTACCCTTCCTCTATCCCCTTGTCATTCTACAGTTTATATTTCCTTCTCTATATTCTATAACCTATGTGGTGTATTTGCTTGTAGATGAAGGTAAAGTTTATATTGATGCATCTATATCTATATCTATATATATATATATATATATATATATATATATATATATATAGATAATATTGCTACCTTTTTGGGGGCACCTGACATCGGGGGCAAGAAAAACTAAAGAAAATGGCGTCGGCTGCATGTTTTATACCCCTGATGACCTGACGTCATTGAAGAGAGGACAGCAACTGACGCAGGACCCAAGACTTTGGAATTCAGGCCGACTGAGGGCAACCTGCCAGCAGATTACCCAAATGTAATAACTGCAACAGTGAATATACTCGAACATCTACATTTATGGTAAGTGTACACAACTGTACTTGCCAACCCCTGCCTGGGACCTTAACTTTGTATTGGAGAAACTCATTCTACCTCCTTTTGAGCCAGCTGCTACTGCAGACTTAAAATTTCTATCCTGGAAAACAGCCTTCAGTTTAGCAATCACTTCGGCTTGAAGGATTTCTGAATTACAGGCCCTTATGGCAGTGGAGCCTTTCATCATCTTTCATGCGGAGAGGGTGTCACTCAGGACCAACCCATCCTTCATGCCCAAGGTGTGGTATCCAGTGTGGCTCTTAATCAGTCCATTCATTTGCCAACTTTCTTTCCCAATCCACAGAACAAAGAGGAAGCAGATTCTGCATTCATTGGATGTACACAGACAACTTAGATTTTACTTGGACAGGACTAAATCTCGAAGAAAATCTGAACAACTGCTGGTAGCATTTGCTGTACGGGCAGAGGGAAAGGCTATTTCAAAGCAAACCATTTCCTAATGGATAAGCCATTGTATTCATTTCTGCTATAAGCACCATGGAAAACCAATCCCCCAGGGGATCAGATCCTATTCCACCAGGGCTGCATCTGCTTCTACAGCCTTTCTCAGAGGTGTTCCTATCAGGGATATTCTAGAAGCTGCCACCTGGAATTCAGTCCATACTTTCACCGAGCATGATCATTTACCAATTTTCTCTAATTCCAGAGCTGGCTTTGCCACTGCTGTTTTGCAAGGCCTTATAGCCGGTCCTAATACTGTATAAATCCATCCTCCCAACCTTAGCTTTGGGAATCTACCCAAATGTAATGATTGCAACAGTGAAACACGACGAACATAGTACAGTTATGTACACTTAACATAAATGCAGATGTTTGAGTGTATTCACTGTTGCAGTCCTGGTTACCCTCCCTCCAGCCCCCTGTTTTTTCTCTTACTATGCCTCTCCTTTTGTTTACTACACTTAAAAGCCTTTTTGATGTATTTGCTTTTGTTTGGAGGTGTATATTTTTGTGTTTTAAATTATTTATATATTTTGCTCCCCCATGTAGGGGGCACCTGACATCTGGGGCAAGAAAAACTGATGTAATGGTGTCGGCTGCATGTTTTATACCCATGACAACCTGACGTCATGGAAGAAGGGACAGCAACCGATGCAGGACCCAAGACTTTGTTAATCAGGCTGACTGAGGGCAACCTGCCAGCAGATTACCCAAATGTAATAACTGCAGCAGTGAATACACTTGAACATCTACATTTATGGCAAGTGTACACAACTGTACTTTCTGTTGCCTAAACACTGATTAGTAGGTCAACAGTCTCTGAAACTTTATCTGTAACACACGCTGAAGATGACCATTAAGAACACATCACAAAATGTTAGGTGAGGTGATGCTCTACACCTTAATGTCCCAGATCTTTTGTATAAATATAGGGATTCAGATCTGGCTGCACAGATGGTAGAACACTGGACCTCAGATGCCATAAATTTGTCTGATTGGCATGATGGGGTCTGGCAGCAGAACTGGGAGTACCGCAGATCTACAGACTCTTTTTATGAGGTTCTATATGCAGATGATGTGGCATTACAGGCAAGGACCTCAGCAAAGGATAAGGGGAAAGGAATGAAACTTGAGTACAGATAACAGAGTTGTAATGGTGGCAAATGAAGGAAATTAGAAGAAGCTGGAAATTGACACAGAAGGGAAAGTAGTGGAAAAGGTTAACAACTTTAAGTATCTGGGAAGAGTGGTTGACTAAAAAAGAAGTCTGAATGTGGAGGTTACAGGTAGAATCAGAGGGGCTTCAGCCAACTGGCACAGAGTGGCAGAGGTAGTGCATGACAGAAGAATACCAGAGAAGCTGAAAAGTAAGGTGTACAAAACCATGATATAACCAATACTACCGTGTGGTTCAGAAACCTGGGCAGTAAAGGCAGAACAGTTGTGGAAGCTAGAGTTGATGAAGTGCCTGAGACAGGTGGTAGGTTTTACACTGTGGGGCAGATGAAGAAATGAGAACATCCGAGCAGAAGCTTAAGTGCCTCCAATTGCAGAGAAGGTCAAAGAGAACAGATTATGGTCGTCCAGGCATGTGTGTAGAAAAGCAGAAGACAATTTGACAAAGAAAATTTTGGACAGACAGGAAGAAGGCAAAAAGAAACATGGGCATCCAGCAAATAGAGGGGTTGTGTATGAGAAGACCTGTGGCAATAGGGCATAACTGTTGAAGGTAGGAGAGTGGCATCGAATTCCTAGAGATGGCGACAGTTAACACAACACCCCAACCCCATATAGAAAATGAGGAAAAAAGAGAATTGATAATGATGTTGATAATGAGGATTTTTGAGGTTCTTGGACTGAATATTTGTACCTCAAGTCTACTGACACTTTTTATGAGGTACTTGGACTAATGTGTACTTTGTACAGCTGAAGAATGTGGATGTATTGAGATCTACCCTGACACTCTATCCCAACATCGGCTAACCCTATTCCCCTAGTTGCTGTCTTGGTAAAACGTATCTAAAGGTGATAACTGCTTGGCATATGATGTATCTGTGTCCATTTTATCAGCAAAACAGTTTAAGTCTCTACCTTTGTAGCATATTCCACTTAGGCCAGTCACAGAACTGCATTAGCCATGCCCTAACCGTCTTGTGAGAGGATTCCAGTGAGATATGTCCTAAAGCTATAGTGATTATTGCCACCTCTAAGTGTCTTTTAAAGGCCCCAGACTCAAATGTTCCTACTACCACACATCTGCAGCCCATCTAGCATCTCTTTCAGTGGCTAAAATAGGTACATGTCTTCTTTTCCCAGATGCGTGGTAGGCAGATGCCACAAGGCTGCAGTCAATTTATATGTTCTGATTTTGTGAAATGTGCCCTAAAATAATCCACTATCAACTTCTTACAGTTAGGAATGGCAACTTAATATAAATGAATTCAAGAAACTAATTATTAATGCAAATGGTAACTATGGACTTCTCCCTTTTTCTGTACAGTCAGATAAAAAAATGAAAAAACAAAAAAAGTCAGTGATGGCCGCTAATATTTCTGCCTGTAAAATGCTCCTTATTTAAAACTGTTATAATAAGGGTATTGTGTTTAAAAAGTACCAACCAGATCTTCCATTCCAGTTAATGCTACTTGCAGTGTGCTTCCTTCATGATGACAAATGGTTGAGCTGTATTGACAACATCCCACACTGTGAAACACTGCTGCATTCAGCAGGACTCTGTATTTCCATGTGACCTGAGTACTGCATTCTCTATTTGTCATCAATTCAGATGGTTTAATGGGTGATGCCAGCATCATCCAATTATTTATTGACATTTATTTACCAGGGAAGTCTATTCCACGGTGGTTCAGCGGTAGCATTGTTGCCTCACAGCAAGAGGTTCTCCCATTCGATTCTCGGCTTGGGTTGGGAGTGCCTTCTGTGTGGAGTCTGCATGTCCTCCCTGCGGTCGAATGGATGTTCGAAAGACATGTGTTGAATGGGCGTGCCTTCGTTGAAGGTTGGGTGTCGGGCTGGCAACTCGACACCATAAAAAAAAACTGCCAATCATTAGCGGACCGGAGTTCCGCTGTGGCGACCCCTAACCAGGAAAAGCCGAAAGACAAACAACATTATTTACTGGGAAGTCTGACTAATAAAGACCCAATTCCAGCAGAGGCCTGGGTAAAAAAGCTCCAGAGAATTTAAACAGCATGAAGTAAAACACTAGTGCAAATGTAATTAAATACAGCATATCTACATACAGTTTGACAGTGGAGTTCATAGGATACAATAAAGCATGAAGAGACACCAGTGATGTAAAGATAAAGTAAAAATATGACTATTAAATATGACAATCAGTATATGCAGAAATATTAGAAGTGTGGTCTGCAATGCTAGGAAATAAAAATATACAATTTCACTGGAAAAGAGGGGAGAGTGACAGGTATTGAAAGGTATAGGCAGAGACAGTATGATGAGAGGTTAGGTTAGTAAGAATGTAAAGTATTTGTTAAAATAATTCGTACAAGTTAGGTACATGGGCATAGCCATGAGTTAAATTCTTTGGGAGAGGACTTAAATACATGGAGGCTAGCTATAGTTCTGATTGACTTTGGGATATAGTTCCATCTGTATAAACTTTGCCCCATAGTTTTTTTTTTTTTTTTTTTTGGTTTATAGATTTCAATTAAGTTTTTGTCTTGAGAGGGCAGAGGGCAATTTGGATGATAATGATGAAGTCCTGAGGAGATAGAAGGGCAGATAGAGGGATTGTATAATATGTTATGGGTTAGGAGAAGTTGCGAATGTGCTAGTTGATATGGGAGTTCTAACCAGTTGAGAGCCTGTAATGTAGAGCAAGAATGAGCTTTCTGTGGCAGGTTAGCTGCAAATTTAGCATCTTATTATAGCATTGTTTCAGTTGTGATTTAAGAAAACCCTGGATTTTAGTCAAAACAGGTGAGTCATAGAGAAGAGAGGGTAAAAGTAAATGTTAGCTATGGTGATTCTACTAATAGGAGTAAGGATTTTTCTATATATAGGAGTAAGGTTTTAATGAGTTTTTTCTGTACAGTTTTGTATATGACAATCAAACTTTTATGTTGTCATCTATGGTGACTCCAAGCATTTGGTTATGGATAACTGCTTCAAAAGCAGTATTATTTAAAGAGGTAATGTGGCAGTTACTTTCAGCATTGACATGGGACTTTGGAAAAAAATAGTAGTTTAGGCTTTTTTGAAAGTTGGTTTTGATGTAGCCTATAGTTTGACTGAGATGAAAACATTTTGTGTCCTGGATTGTAGTTGCAGTGGGTTGTCAGGTGAGCAGGTGAGAGTTGAGTCATCTTCATACTGAATAAGGCAAGCTTGTTAAGAGGAGGTGTACAAGTTATTGATAAAAATGTCTGAGCAGTGGACCAGGAATAGAGCCTTGAACACCTGTTTTAAATAGTAGAGAAGGAGAGAAAGAAGAGAGTACCATTTGACAGATTAGTAGCTTTCAGGTAGGTAGGTTGAGAACCATAGAAAAATTAATTTAGAAAGGGCCAGAGAGGACATTTGTCAGAAGTTTCTGATGCGACACTGTGCCAAACACTTTTGAGAGATCGATAAAAACAGAAGACATACTTTGTTTTACTTTTCAATTACTGTTACTTTTAGATTAGTACTGTGACTTTCAGAACCACTACAGTCCTTTCTTGGCTCCTCAGTAGTAGTAATAATATCCCTTCATCAAAAATGCATCCATGCTTTATCTGGTTTAGAGAACTGAAGTGGTTCGTTCTTGGTGCCAACATGTGCTGTTCATAATTTAAGACTGCAGCTCAGATTTTGCTTCTTTAACAAGAAGACACTTTCAGTGTTCCTTTAACCTAATAAAGTAGTCAGAGTGGGTATTTTATATTCTGAATATTTGTGGTCATTTACAATGAAGTACATTGTCTGTTTGACAGTATGATAACATTTTTCTGCTGAGTTTCTACAGTTGATTAATATAATTTCAGTATGAGAGAGGGTTCTGCTACATGTCCCTGAGACTGAACAAGTCTTCAATCAAACAGAAACATAATTGAAGCTGCACTCTAATGAGAAAATTAATAAAAATGTGTTTTCGCAGGTGGTTCCCCTCCCTTAGTTATATGTGCCATGGCTGCACAACCTCAGAAACCAGGGAAAATTCCACCCACATCATATCACTTAAACTGTACTGTAGTGCTTTTCAATGGCAAACACCAACTGGTAAGTTAAAATTCAGTGAATGGAAATGGTCAGGTAGAAACCTTATTCATGTAAGACTCTGTGTTTGCTGGAGTAATGGCTACAGGTTGGGCACACTGAATTTGACGAAAATTAATAATAAAATGGCAATACAATTTTCTGTCTCAAAAAGCCATACACTTTATTATTAAATGAACATTAGATCAGGTAAAAACAATACAGTAATAGTAATGTAGCATTAGTAGGTGCATTAGTTATACTAATAGAATTTTAGCAGACTTCCCAGTCTCCTGCGTCTAAAGAAGTGTCATTACTGAAGTGAAAGCAGTTACTGGTATTGTATTACTATTGCTATAAAAGCCTGTTTGCATAGAGGCAAGGCATCCTTCTGCAGTACTAGCAAACTGGGTTTGAGACTGGTCCGGGGTTACTGGTGAGGGTCAGCTTGGGAGAAAGTCCTAGCAATATGCTTCTCTAGCTCTGCCATGTAAACTCATGGATGGGTTAGGTAACTGTCCATAGGGTCACAATGAGTTGGTCAATATTTAATGGCACTACACACACATGCACATGCATTATTATTGCAGCACAGATTTTAGTTAATTTTCTTGCCATAAAAGAGCTTTGACTCGCTTGATGGTCCCAAGCTGCCATTGCATGAATTATGAAGTTAAAATAAAACAAAACAAAAATTCTTTCAAATACACTTTCATGTGTTTTTGTCAATAGCGTTTATATTGTCTTTATTGTACATTATTGTGGTTCATCTCAAAGGTAGTTACACGTCTGATTTTGGTATTTTATTTTATGATCTGCATTGTCCTTGTACCTTACATGCTGATAAACCTTCGTTTAAAAAGTGCCCCATGGCAAGAAAGTACCGGGTACCCCTATATAAAACCATCTTCTGATAAAATGTGTTGTCTATGGGTGGGGTTTAACACCATCACCAAAAAGTGCTGTGAGAAAGCTGTTAAAGTATTTAATGTCTGAGACTTCAGTGCCTCGAGCACAAGTTTTCCACCTCTTACAATGTTGGGTTTCCTAAGTGACCAGCATACTATAAAAATGAGGAAGGTGGAACACTGGCATGATTTCTTGATCTACCAGAGTTAATTTTAACAAATCAGAGAAAGTATGAAAAACAACAAAAAAAATTCACTTGTAAATCCCTGCTCTAAGCTTCCCACCTTGATCGTGACTGAGCTGCATTATCAGGCCTTGGATGTCCTACCAGCTCCTTCTCAGTTGGAACCTATGTTTTTTAATTCTCCTTACTGTCCTTCAGTAACATTACTGTGTCCTGCTTTGACCTTATCCTTTCCATCGTAAGTCAGATGCACAGTCATCTCCACTGTGAAGACTGATTATGACAGGCTGGCATGAAATGCCTGGTAACTTCATCTTTACAAAACAGTTAGGCTCCATCTAGTTCCACCTTAATGCCTTTGATCCAGATGTTTCTATTCAAGTATTGGCCATACCATAACTTGCTCCAATGTGCACATTCAGGTAACACTAATTGACACAGGCTCCTTTGACTTCATTGCTGCCACTTTCAGTCCCATTGTTACATTTTTGGATGTCACACTGGCATTGTGAGGTAGATGTCAGCACCTGCTAGATGTCTTTAAAGTTAACATCTGTAATACAGACTCATCTTTACTCTTAGTAGATTATCCAATGCCTTTCTGTCCTGTCCTAATTCATTTTACAGGTTTAAGAATGTAGCTCAGCTGAGGTCTGTTTTATATCATTTCATCTTTAACCTGTTGTCCTTCCTGTCAGACCTCAAAATGATGCATCCCATTATAAGCCCATGGAGGTGTTTAGGTGACATGGCAGTGGAGTGTTTAACTAGATTGTTTAAGGAAGTCTTGGAAAGTGAGAGGATGCCTGAAAAATGGAGAAAACGTGTTTTGGTACTGATTTTTGAGACTAAGGGTGATGTGCAGAGCTGTAGTAACTACAGAGGGATTAAATTGATCAGTCACAGCATGAAGTTATGGGAAAGAGTAGTGGAAGCTAGGTTAAGAAGGGAGGTGATGTTTAGTAATCAGCAGTATGGTTTCATGCTAGGAAAGAGCACTACAGATGCAGTGTTTGCTCTGAGAGTGTTGATGGAGAAGTACAGAGAGGGTCAGGAGGAGTTGCATTGTGTCTTTGTGGACTTAGAAAGCATATGATAGGGTGCCTAGAGAGGAGTTGTGGTATTGTATGAGGCAGTCAGGAGTGTCAGAGAAGTATGTAAGAGTGGTACAGGATATGTACGAGGGTAGTGTGACAGCAGTGAGGCCTGCGGTGGGAGTGATGGATTGGTTTAAGGTGGAGGTGGGATTACATCAAGGATCAGCTCTGAGCCCTTTATTTGCAATGGTGATGAACAGGTTGACAGACGAGATCAGACAGGAGTCCCCGTGGACTATAATGTTTATGGATGATATTGTGATCTGTAGTGAGAGTAGGGAACAGGTGGAGGAGACCCTGGAGAGGTGGAGATATGCTCTAGAGAGGAGAGGAATGAAGGTCAGCAGGACTAAGACAGAATATATGTGTGTGAATGAGAGGGAGGATAGAGGAATGGTGAGGATGCAGGGAGTAGAGGTGGCGAAGGTGGATGAGTTTAAATAATTGGGATCAACAGTTCAGAGTAACGGTGAGTGTGGAAGAGAGGTGAAGAGAGTACAGGCAGGATGGAGTGGGTGGAGAAGAGCGTCAGGAGTGATTTGTGACAGACAAGTACCAGTAAGAGTGAAAGGGAAGGTCTACAAGAGGGTAGTGAGACCAGCTATGTTATATGGGTTGGAGACAGTGGCATTGACAAAAAGGCAGGAGTCAGAGCAGGACGTGGCAGAGTTAAAGATGCTAAGATTTGCACTGGATGTGACGAGGGTGGACAGGATTAGGAATAAGAATATTAGAGAGTCAGCCCAGGTTGGAAGGTTTGGAGACAAAGCCAGAGAGGCAAGATTAGGTTGGTTTGGACATGTGCTGAGGAGGGATGCAGAGTATATTGGGAAAAAGATGCTAAGGATGAAGCTGCCAGGTAACAGGAAAAGAGGAAGGCCTAAGATCAGGTTTATGGATGTGGTGAGAGAGGACATGCAGATGGTTGGTGTGACAGAGCAAGATGCAGAGGACAGGAAAAAATGGAAACAGATTATCTGCTGTGGCGACCCCTAACGGGAGCAGCCGAAAAAAGAAGAATCTCCATTGTGATTTCTTTAATATAAATGATGACCCCAATCCCACCATCTGGATTTCTGGCTCAGCCAGTACCTCTCTCATCTAAGCAGAGAGCAGTGACTTTTGGGACTTTGTGGTGGCCAGCAGTGTTCCTCTAGCAGCAGAGACCAGAAAAGACTACCTTTCCAGATTTTAAGTATTTTCCTTGGCTTTTTCGACCTTTTGTGACTTTCGACTACTGTTTTTGCTTGTTTTATCAAAGTTTGCACTGTTTTTACTGTCTTTATAAGCTAAAACTGTTTACTGCACTTGCTAGTTTAAGTTTTGCCTAAAAGTTAAACTACAGGCTAATACACTCAAGTGTACTAGCTTTTGATAGCAATTAGTCGAAAATTATAGCATTTATTGTGTTTTATGCCTTTCTGTAAAAAAACTTGAAAAAAAACAAAAAAAATATCCTTGTTTTCCATACTTTCCTAACTAGTGTTCCAGAGACCAGATTTTGCTGGTCCCTGGGCTTTGTCTTGGTTCCTGTGTTTCTCCATTTTCCTTGTTTGGTCAGGGGGAAGTTTCTTTACTCACCAGTGAGAGTGGGGAGTACTGAGCTGCCTGTTTGTCCTTAGAGGAGTGGTTTAAGGCAGTAACTTGTAGTTTATTGGCCATTTTGGGTCATTTCCTGTCTTTTCCAGCCCCCTGCTATAAAGTGCGTTTTAGCGCGGAGTTGCCACCGTTGCACACTAGGGCAGCGGCGGTTAAGCAGGTTTAAACTATTCGGGCTACCTAAAGTCCATTCTTCAAATTTTCCCTTAAAACTACCTTCCTCGAACTATACTACTGATCTAATCAGCGTATCCTATAACTAAAAAGATCATCTCTACTTGACTCCAAGTAGACTATACTCTATCTGTAAAACCTAGCACTTGCTCCTTCAGTACTTATCACCTTGATACAGCACTCTCATTATAGATAGTACCCCAAAAAGGCAAACCCCATTTCTCGGTCACCCACATCCCCCGGAATCTCTTTTAAAGTTTTTTGTCTATTCCTTCTAGCATGTCGAGGGATCAGTTGCTAGTGTCCTCTCCTGCTCAGCTGGTGAACCTGGGAATATTGAGGCAATGTTACAATTGCCTCATGTACACAGACAACTCTCTCCTCCTCCCACAAAACGCAAATACATGCGAGAGATGCAACTATACGGCCAAACTGGAGGCTGAGCTCTCTCAACATAGGACTGGCAAGACCAGACAGGAGGAGAAGGTTACCACACACACTATAGACCCAGTCTCACATAGTACCATCACAACCTCAAATCATACACATAAACACACAAAGACATACTCGGAGGCTCTGATCAAAAATCTACCAAAACAGCAGAGGCCACCAAAGCAGACATCCAAACAACTACCACCTCAGAACACAACACCTGCAACACATAGACCTCACAGTCAGAGTGTCAAACAGTCACAGCCCTTAAGGCCAAACACAATGCCAGACACACTAGTCATTGGTGACTCCATAGTCAGACACACTGACGTCCCGCTCACCAGACTGAGTAAGGAGAAGGTCACAGTAAGCTGCCTGTCGGGCTAGAATCCGCCACATAGCAAGCACTCAGGTCTCTCAACAGCAGGTACAAGTCGACTCAGTCATTGTCCACGCTGGTGTAAGCGACCGAGACATACCTCCTTGGACTACATGAAAAGAGACATTGAGGAGCTCTCTGATTATGTAGCCCAGGCAGGTATGACCCTGACCTTGCGCAGTATCCTACCTTCACCAAGAATGATGCCACAATACAGAGATAAGATGATCAGTTTTAACAATTGGCTTAAACTCTGGTGTCATTCAAAGGGGATCAATGTCTGTCTGCCTGGGATGACATGCTGGACAAGCCACGCTGCTTGAGGGCGGCTTGCACCTGTCACCCTGGGATTCGGATATTGGCAAAGGCTCTTGCCAACCCCATAGTGCCTTTTTAGGCAAGGCTCAAATTCTAAACCTACCACCCTAGAACACAAAAAGGAAAAAACTAAGGGTAATGCTGCTCAATGCCAGAAGTCTCAATCTCAAAATGCACGCACTCGAGGCCCTTCTCAGTATGGAGAACATTGATGTCTGTGCTGTGACAGAAACCTGGTTCAGGGCTCCTGAGAGCACCCCAGCACTATCAGGTTTTACCTCATATCATGCGTTCCAGCCCCAAAATCCAGACAATACCAAGAAAGGAGGGGGGGTATCCATATTCATCAAGGACACCCACACCTCAAGATTGGTGGCAACGCACGATGCATCGGAGACCATCCAGGTGCAATTAACCATAGGCAAGACTGCTCTGCAAATTGTAGCATGTTACAGGCCACCCTCACAAACTCAGGAACCTCACATGGCTTTCCTGAAAACACTGGAGGGAATAAATGTATCTCCAAACACCATCATACTAGGTGACTTCAATTACCCTAATATAGACTGGGAACACTACTCAAGCCCAAACACCCTAGCCCAAAAGTTCCTGGAATTCATAAACTCAAATGCCATGGAACAACTAGTCACCATCCCCACAAGAGGAGAAAACATACTTGATCTCATCATCACGAACATGGGAGCACAATGTTCAACACCAGAAGTATACCCCTCACTGGTGAGATCAGATCACAAACTAATCTCGCTGGAGGTCCTCATCCCACCTCCTCCTGAAATAAAAAAAGACCACAGTAAAGAACTTCTCGAAAGCTGACTTCACACTTCTAAAGACTAGTGTGGTCTCCTTTAAGGCCCCCGAGCCGGCGGAAAACAGTACCCAAGCCGCTGAATCACTTACAAATGCCTTCTACCAGCACCTGCAGAACTGCATGGATAAGGCAATCCCAAGCAAAACAAAGACTCTTTGTACCAAAGGCAAGCGTCCAGTCTGGTGGACCCCAGCCATAAACAAACTCTACAACAAAAGGAGGAAGCTACTACAAGATAGAGCAAAATCCTTAAAAGGTAAGACACCTTTGATCACTATAAGCAAAAAACTAAGAGCTCTCATAAAATCATCCAAAGCAAATTTTGAGAGAAAAATAGCTAAAGATTCAAAAGACAATCATAAGGCCTTCTTTAGCTATGTTAGAAACCTGGGAGGAAACTCCCAGATATGCTCAGAATTAGTTCAAAATGATGTGAAGATTACTGATCCTACAGACATTGCCAACATACTGGCTGACAGGTTCAGTGCTAACTTCTCTCCTCCCCAAAGGAGAGATATCTATACCAAGCGATTGCAGCCCCCAAACATCTCTAACGCCCAAGTGAGAACTGCTCTCTCCAAGGCAAAAAACACAGCATCCATGGGACCTGATGGTGTCCCCGGCTGTGTGCTCCACGCACTCAACGAGGAATTAAACCCACAGTTAGGACAGCTGTTTAATCGTAGTCTCACCTCTGGATACGTACCCAGGGAGTGGCGCGCGTGGGCTGTGGTCCCACTTCACAAAGGCGGTGCCTCCACCGACCCTGGAAATTACCGGCCCATTAGCTTGACAAGCCTTATCTGCAAAGCCATGGAGAGGATCATAATGGATCTCATAAATAAAGACATAGGGAATTTGCAGACTTTGGATCCAACCCAGTTTGGCTTTGTCAAAGGCAGATCATGCCTTTTAAACTTGGTTGACTTTTGAAACAGTCACCAAGGCCATTGATGAGGAAAGGCAGTCCATACAGCCTACCTCGATCTGGCGAAGGCCTTCGATACAATACCCCACTCGGGTATCATTGAAAAACTCATCAGCTTAAATGTTAACCCATACATCACAAGATGGGTTGCAAACTGGCTGAGTGACAGAACCCACAGGGTCAGAGTTGCTGGCGCCATGTCAGACTCAAAGCCTGTCACAAGTGGTGTCCCACAGGGCTCAGTCCTGGGCCCACTCTTGTTTGGCATCTACTTTTCCGAAGTACAAGCAAACACAGGAGGGTTATGGCTGACAAAGTTTGCAGACGACTGCAAACTGGGTGCCGTAGTCGAAAACACATATGACACAGATATCCTTCAGAAGGGTCTCACAGAAACAGATAAGTGGTGCCAGAGCCATGGCCTAAAGTTAAATGCCAAAAAATGCATAGTCATACCCTTCGGGAAAAACAAGGTTACCCCTAGCTACCATATAGGTGGCAATCCACTGAGCACAGAAGAAGTTATCAGGGACCTGGGGACCCAGATTGACAGCAGCCTGTCATTCGACACCCATGTTGCTAAAGTAGTTAGGAAGACCTTCTACATTGCCCACCTTATCATGAAGGGATTCACATCTAGATCAAGGGAGGTCATAGTCTCCCTATACTCATCACTCATCAAACCAATGATAGAGTACAATGCCCCATTCGGAATGTATCTGACCCGACACTTGCAGCAGCTGGAGAGGCCTTAAAAGTTCCTCACCAAAAGGATAAAGGGTCTCAAAAATCTGTCCTATGCTGCCCGACTGAAAGAACTCAAGCTCTATTCAGTCGCTTACCGCTTGCTCAGAGGTGACCTGTGCCTGACATACAAGGCCATGTCAAACCCCGATTTGATGAACATGCTTCACCTCAAAAAATCTAGATCCATCAGAGCCACAAGGGCGGGAGACTTAAACCTCGACACGGCTATTAATAGGACGTGCTGGAGGGATAGATTCATCACCCAAAGACTCCCTATGCTGTGGAACAAAATCCCGGTATATGTGAGGCAGAGCACCTCGCTGGCCTTGTTCAAGAGAAATCTTGACCAATGGATGGGAGATCGCAGATATACCCCAGGGATTACCTCAGTGTCACTGCTCGACAGAGGCACAGCAAAATAATGGGCATAGTTCCCCAAACTAAAGGGGTGGCGTAAGCCACAAAACTATGGGCTAGGCTTGTAAATGCCCTTGGACAAATAGCCTAGTATGAACCTATGAACCTAAAAGGTCAAAGAATAGCTTATGCTGTTCAAGCACTTTCAGACTCTGAGACTTGGCCACATTTCTGAGCCTTTGGATGAAGAAGTGTGAGCAGCCTGAATATATGAGTGAGGATTGGGAGTGCCACATTGATAAAATATGTTCTTGAAGGCACCTTCACATGCCCCACTGAGCAAGCATGCCTAGCTGAGTAATCTAACAATTCTCCTGGGTGATTCCACCCATAGTAGGTACTTTTTTGTGATACATTTTAGCATACATGGGATTGCCCTGATGTTGTGGCTCGTTTTCCTAGAAAAGTAGACTGTATTTTTCATTTTCCTTAGGATTAATATATCTTGGTGGACACCTCTATGTCAAATTTAATGGTGTCCATAGTGACACTAAAGAGAAACCCCTCAACATAATATTTTTACCCATGTATACCCTGAGCAGAGGGTCACAAACTCTGGATGGGCTAGATAGGAGAGTCCTTGGTCCCCCCACCTGCACATAATGGCATTAAACCTTCTAACTTATGTTGTGCATCCAGTGAGATGTTCTGAATGAACTACTATAGTATGCAGAGGCAATGCCTGATGTACATTTGCGACCTAATGGTCAACAGTTACTGTGATGCTGTGAATGGTTAGGCAGAACGGCAGGTTCTGACATTGCCTTTTGTTAGCAGTCTGAGCTTCATTTTACCCTCTTCACTAAATATGCTGCTGCTTGGATTACCTCACTGGTATCTCCTGATATGTGAGCCAGAAGCAGAGGATTCCCTCAAGTCTGTGAAGGAGAAGGGGTACACTCTTACAGTTATAGGTATAACATTCTGGCCTGTGCAGCAGTCATTTTTTAAATCTGTGGAGCCACTAAGTGTCTCTGGCCCTGTTGCAACCAATAGGACCTTCAGTAGGATTCCTAGCAGAAAAACTGATGACCCTGCTATGCTGGTTCCTAGTAAGGACAGCAAGGATACTGGTCCAAATGATGGTCCTTGGCACTTCTAGGATAGCCACAGACATCCACAGAATAGCTAGTTTATGTCTTGATACCCAATCTATGCACAGCCAGAAGAAATGGTCAAGATCAGGTGCCCCCTCCACACATCAACTTGTTTTTTCTTCACAAATAATTCATGGTCCGCAAGGAGCGGTTGTTCCATTTGAGTGTCTGATTGATTTTCCCCTACAACTGTTGTGTGGACAGTGGAAGTGATAGTGGTTATTGTATAAAATTAATTTTCTCCTTTTACCCCACCCACCATCTTCATTTGCTGGGCATTCATCCCTACAAAACTCAGTAGCTAGGAAGGAGATACTGAAGCTCCTGGAAAAAGTTACTAGATCTCTAAATATTAGGCTACAACTCCAGATTTGTATTTGTTCCAAAAACTGTAGCTAGTCCTGGAAGTAAGTGCCATAAATACAGTCATCCAAAATACTCCTTTCATATGGTCATCTTTTAATATATTCCTTGACTGTTGCCCGAAGAGATTAGATGTGTGCTGTTCTGTTAATGTTACTTATCTACACACCCACACCCATATATATATATAGATATAGATATATCATTCTCACTTTGGAAACACATGCTTTGGTCTCAAGTTAGCTCCTAGGGTGTTGACAAAGTGCATGGCTATTATTACTAGTTTAATGAGGTCACATGGAACAAAAAATTGTTACTGCTTCAGCAACTGTCTTATTACAGCAGCATAATCTGCCATTGGGACTCTGTCTGTACTTCAGACATTTTAGTCCCAGAATATCACTGTGAGTCATACAGAAATCACAAATGACATCAGTGCAACACTTAACTTTCATAGATTCTTATTTATTAAGTAATTAGAGTACAATCATCTGGTGTTCTACCCCTAGTGAGAGTTTGACATTATGTCCAGAATTCCACTCTGTGTCACATCCATTATTCCTTACACAGGGTTTCACACAAGAGTTCTTCAATGGAAATTGATTGTGCTATGGTCATATCAAAATGTCCAGTCGACTGAATTACTAAAATTGTCTATCTTTTTTAAGTTATACTTCCAGAATTGGTTAAATACAAACCACATTTCAACATTTTAATAAGAAAAGCTTTTGTGGAATTATCTGCGCAGCCACAGCTCACTACAAATGCCTCTTGCTTGAGATGAGGGTGGGGTGGGACATTATATTGATGAACATGATAGAGCAGGTACATGGTACCAGACAGAGGCAATGTTTCATATCATAGTGCTGGAGATAGCAGTTCTTTCTCTTCAGGCACAACAGAAATAGTTACCAGAAGGTCTGATCTCTGTTCAGTCAGACAGCACAGCTGAAGTACAGTATATCAAACTATGAGAGGTACAGAGATATGGGGCCCTCTTTATGCATAGGATGTTCATCGTGCATGCAGCTGCAGTCATAACAGATGGGTTATCCTGCCGTCAGGCGGGTCCTCGGTCGGCCGAATTCCAAAGTCTAGGTCCGGCGTCTGTTGTCGTCGCTTCTTCCCTGATGTCAGAGCATCAGGGGTATAAAAGAGGCAGCCAACACCATTTTCTTCAGTCTTTCTTGCCGCGCGGTGCCTGAAGCAGAAGCAGTTCGCAAGTGCCGGTCGGCCAGCTCCTGAGATTTACGAATGTATTTCAGCCGAAGTCTTCTTGAAAGCTAAGTACCCCGTTGGGGAAACTTTTCTTGCCTCAGACCGATGTCAGACAAAGTTAATAATTGCATTTCATGTTGGAAGCAAATACCGCATAAGGATTTCCACTCTTTCTGTATACCTTGCTTAGGCCCAGACCACGACGTCTCGTCCTGCCGTTTTTGTGCTAGATTCAATAAGCGCACTATTAAGCGTCGGGCGGAGTTCGCCCTTCACTTTTTTGGCAAAAAATGTAATTATATTATGTCGTCGGATATTCCGACTCCAGTTTTGAGCAAAAAAACGCAAAGATAAGGACCGACATACGAGGTCCGCACCACCTACTGAAGCCACGCTAAGGCCGACTACCGGTTCTCAAGTACTCAGCGAGGTGCCTACGCAGCCCCGGAGTACCGATGACAATGCATTACCGGTGTCTTCAGTACCCGAGGTCGCAGGCTCCTCAGCCCCCATTCCTACTACAGATCCCGACGCCACTCCTGGCGGGGAAACTCAGAATTTAGACAGGCCTGCCATTTCTCAAGGGGTCTTCAGGCCTTCCTCCTTCTCTCTTAAAGCCTTCACTAAAGCTAAAGCAGCCATGAAAACCAAAAAACAGGTTCCTCAGACCCCCTCTCAAGGCACCATGCCTAAAAAACAGATGCTTAAAATGGCTGAGGATTTGATTACTCTCATCAGGGGTTCTCATCCCCCCTCTGACAAAAGGCCCAGATTAGAGGAAGACTACCCTTCCTCAGATCAAGCTTCTATTACCTCAGAACTATCGGAGGACCAGGATTATGCCTATTCTCCATTCGAAGACTCTGATGCAGAGGAGTCTATTCCCTTGGTCTCCCCCCCCCTGAGGACTTCTCTTTTGGGGAAACCCTGCATACATTGAGGGAACACTTTCACTGGGAAGGCCAAGATTACTCAGATTCCAAGAAAAGGCTCAGGGAATTTCTTCTGCTCCCCCAGCATAGGCCTCTGGCTATCCCTCCTGTTTTAGATATATTGGATGATGTGTACACAGAAGCCAGCCTTAATCCTGATTCTTTGCCTCCAGCTCCTGTTAAACCAGATGGATATTACCGGGTTCCTGATTCTCACCAGTTCCTATATAAAAGCCATACTGCTGACCCAGAAACAATTTCACAGGGACCCAAGGGAATTAAGGCCACTACTGCTAAAAATCCATTACCTTCAGAGAGAGATTCCAGAGGTTTAGAAAGGTGGGGGAAAAAGGTGTACACCTTGGCCACTTTAACCATGAGGGCATTAAACTGTCAGTTCCATATGTTAAAGTATCAACAGTTTTTGATATCTCAGCTGAAAAGCAAGATGACACAACCAGAACAACCAGATTTAAAAGAGTTGCAGGATTTGTTGCATGGTGCAGAGCAAGTGAGTAAACATACCTTGCAGTGTGGTTTTGATGCTTTAGAGGCCTCATGTAGAGCTGCTGTTACGGGGTCTGTTATACGTAGGCATGCTTGGCTCAAAGAGCAAACCTTATCAGATCATGTCAAAGCTAAATTATTAGATGCACCTCTTCAAAAAGATGTATTGTTTGCTGTTAAAGCTGAGGAGGTGCTAAAGAAAATGGTGGAAAAAGCGAAATCAATGCAAACAGTGAAAGATTTCCTGCAGGTACAGCCTCCACGTTTCAGCAGAAACTGGCCTTCAAAAAATTGGTCCTTTCCAGCCACGGACAAACCTCAAAGGGGCAGATACAGGTGCACAAGGGGCAGAGGGCAACCTCAAGGATCCTTCAGAGCCAGACAGTGGCAAACACCAACCCCAAGAGGTGGAGAAGATAGATCACAGTCTTTTAGAAAATGGACACAATGACTTCCCCCTACACCTGCCAAGCAAAGCTTTAATGGCAGAACCTTTGGGCGGAAAATTTACATTATTTTCAAAAAATTGGCATATTGTTACAAAAGACAAATGGATTCTGGACATTATAGACAGAGGCTACAGGTTCCACTTTCACACCCTTCCAAAAATGAGAGGCATGCTAAACCTGCCACAAAATCAAAGGGCAGAGGCACAAAAACAAGTTTCAGCTCTCATAGACATGAAAGCAATTCAAGAGGTACCTGCAAAAGAACAAGGTCAAGGGTTTTATTCCAGACTATTTCTGGTACCGAGGAAAGGCAAAGATTAGAGACCTATCTTAGACCTATCCATCCTAAACACATGTCTACATGTGTCAAAATTCAAGATGCTCACATTGCAGCAGCTTCTTCCCATGCTGGGCAAGGAGTCTTGGCTGGTAACATTGGACCGCAAGGAGTCTTGGCTGGTAACATTGGACCTCAAGGAGGCATACCTGCATGTCCCTATCAGACAAGATTGCAGAAGATACCTCAGATTTCTTGCAGGTTCAACCCATTACCAATTCTCTGCATTGCCCTTTGGCTTATCTACTGCGCCCAGAGTGTTTACGAAATGCCTGGCATCAGTAATCACCTTCTGCAGACTACAAAGGATACAAATCTACCCATATCTGGACGACTGCCTGATCCAAGTGGACAGCAAGGACATACTACTGCAGCACCTGGCATTTGTAATAAAACTGTTAAACTTCCTGGGATACACAGTCAACAAAAAGAAATCAAAACTAATACCCTCTCAACAAATAATTTTCCTGGGTGCCAGCTTGGATACAACCACCCAGATGGCCTACCTCACGCCAGACAAGCAAGGGCAACTGTCTCAGTACTTCAGAAAAATGGCAACTTACACCAGGCTAACTGCAAGGAAAATCCTGCAGGCTCTGGGATTCATGGCATCTTGCATCCTACTAATCCCATGTGCAAAGCTGCATATGAGGAAACCTCAATGGTACCTGAAAAACTTATTGTCTCAACACAGCCACAGCTTGGAAACAATTATCCCACTCATTCCATGCCTTCAAAAGGAATTTTTGTGGAGGACTCAAGCTTGCCAAAGAAACACAGGTCTTCCTTTCTGTGTACCTCAAGCAACTCAAATCATCACAACAGACGCCTCAGACTACGCCTGGGGAGCATACATGACAGATCAGTGCATTCAGGGAAAATGGACCCAAAAAGAGAAGCACCTCCACATCAACCAAAAGGAAATGCTAGCCGTGCAAAAGGCTATTATGACCTTCAAAGACCTACTGCATCCAGGCCAGCTATTGATAAGGACAGACAACACCAAAGTGATGTGGTACATAAACAGGGGGGAACTCATTCATACCCCCTGTGCAGGCAAGCCATGACCCTCTGGAACACAGCACTGGAATTGCAAATTCAACTGCAGGCACAATTCCTGCCAGGGAAGGAAAACACACTGGCAGACAACCTAAGCAGAAATATGACAGATCCACATGAATGGAAGTTGCATCCTCAACTTTTCACAAAGATAACTCAGGCATGGGGACAGCCAGACATAGATATCTTTGCTACCCACAGAAATTGCCAGTTGAAAAAATTTTGTTCAAGGACCTATAATCCACAGGCCTGGAAAGTGGACGCACTTTGGGCAACATTGACAGTCTATGCCTTCCCGCCACTTCCTCTGCTGCCCAAAGTTCTATTAAAAGCCAGAGCAGAGAGGCTGAAAATGATTCTCATCGCTCCAGACTGGCCAAGACAACACTGGTATCCACTCCTGAGGAGCCCGACACACTCCCCACCATGGATCCTACCTCTAGTCCCTCTTCTGTTGTCCCAGCACAACTACAAAACCCTTCACAGCCATCTCAAAACTCTAAATCTAGCTGCATGGAGAATTCCTTGATTGCCCAACAGTTTCTCCTCTCCAAGGAGGTGCAGGATGTCATCTTGGAGGCCAGAAGACCTTCAACTAGAAAGGCTTACTCCGCCAAATGGAAACGATTTTATGCCTGGAATCTCGAAAAGGGACAGAATCCTTGGGTAATAAATATACCTCAAATTTTACAGTACCTAGCTGAGATGTTAAACAATGGACTTTCCTTCTCCTACATCAAGATCCACGCTTCAGCCATTTCTGCACAATACAACACAGATCCTCCATTATTCTCCCACCCTCTCTTAAGGCAGTTCCTCAGAGGGGCAAAGAATTTAAAACCCCCAAGGAAACCACCAGTCCCCGCTTGGGACCTCAACTACGTATTGGAAAAGCTGACCCTTCCTCCCTTCGAGCCAGCTTCTTCAACAGAGTTACAGTACTTGTCATGGAAAACAGCCTTTCTTCTGGCTATCACCTCAGCATGCAGGGTTTCAGAGCTACAGGCCCTCATGGCTGTGCAACCATTCATCATTTTCCATCAGGACAGAGCTTCCTTACGAACCAATCCTACCTTTATGCCAAAGGTAGTGTCCAGTGTAGCTTTGAATCAGACTATCCACTTACCTACCTTTTATCTTAATCCACAAAACAAAGGGGAAAGGCTACGACATTCCTTGGACATTCACAGACAACTACGTTACTACTTGGACAGAACAAAGCCATTCAGGAAATCTGAGCAACTCTTTGTGTCCTATGGTGTAGGTGCTCAGAGAAAGGCTATTTCCAAACAGACAATTTCAAAATGGATAGCCCACTGCATACGCTTTTGTTACTCATTTCATGGAAAAACTGTGCCTGCATGCATCAGATCCCACTCCACCAGAGCCACAGCTACCTCTGCAGCCTTCCTCAGGGGGGTCCCTACCAAGGACATTTTGGAAGCAGCCACCTGGAGTTCAGTGCACACTTTCTCCAAGCTCTATCACCTCCCACTATACTCAAAATCTAGAGCGGGCTTTGCCACAGCAGTCCTGCAGGGCATCCTAGCCCCTCCTAGTTCCACTTAGTACCTACCACCCTTACTTAGCTTTGGGATTCTACCCATCTGCTATGACTGCAGCTGTATGCACGATGAACATAGTACAGTTTTGTACCTACCATAAATGTAGATGTTCGAGTGCTCGTACAGCTGCAGTCCAGGTTTCCCTCCCTCCAACCCCTCTTAGGACAGGCCTTATGACAAACACTTTTCATATAACCTTTTTGGGGTATTCTTTTAGGGTGTATTTGCTTGCAACTACTGTTTTTGATTTATCAACATTGCATCTTTGCATAACATTATGTTTGCCTTCCTTCTGGGGGCACCTGACATCTGGGGCAAGAAAAACTGAAGAAAATGGCGTTGGCTGCCTCTTTTATACCCCTGACGCTCTGACGTCAGGGAAGAAGCGACGACAACCAACGCCAGACCTAGACTTTGGAATTTGGCCGACCGAGGACCCACCTGACGGCAGGATAACCCATCTGTTATGACTGCAGCTGTATGAGCACTCGAACATCTACATTTATGGTAGGTAAAAAACTGTACTTTCCTTTCTGCAGTATGCGTTCTGGTAGGGAAAAGTTATCTAGTAGACAAACTGAGTAGAAACAACCTCCACTGAATGATTCCCATGCAATAGAAAATGAATTCCAAGATGCGGTATGACCAGTTTGTGATTTCATTGCCTGCTCTACCAGTTCAAGAATTTGCAAGCTCTTTTCACCAATTCCTCTCCTAAAAAGCACAAACAAGAATGCATTGACACATCGTCAGTCAAAATAACTTCAGTATGCTACCCTGCTTGACCCTTTGACAGATCTTTTTTTTTATTAAGAAAATTGAAGGGACTGTTATACGTTGTTAGGAATACATTGAATTGTTAAGGTAATCTTATACAATGAATGCATTGAGCCTTGCAGGGATGCTGTAGGGTACATTCCGCAAGAGCTTTCTATGATTACCTAGTCTTTTATAATATCTCCTTTAATGAAATGTGTGTGGCTGTCGGCTGGTTGCTTTTGCTATTGTAGTCCGGATGTGGCCTCAACGTCCAGGTCTTCCTTTGTGGGCATAATCCACATGAGTATGTTTACATAGGACAGTTGCCGGTGAAGAATGAACTGTCGAATATTCTGTTCCTGCAATCAGAGCTCTTCTCTATCCAATACAAATGATATAGGCACTCACCATGACACTAGATATGTGAGTAAAGCACTAGTTGAAGGAAGGGTCTGCTTCTGTTCATTCCTGTTGTATTTGTTGTAGCACTGCTATTCATTATGGGGAAGAGGGAAAGGCTCGTGGAAAGAATCATGAGAAGCTGTTGGGTTCTCAGGATATTTGTACAAATCCTGTATGCGCCAGCACTTGGAACTCCTCTTACAGATCCAGCATTTTTGATAAGTAACCATAAGATGTTCTTTGTATTTCACTGTTGCAGTCATCACATTTGGGTTATCCTGCCAGGGGTTATCCCTCAGTCGGCTACCGAGACCCTTTCGGAGTCCAGTATGCTGCGAGACTCTAAGGATCCTGCAGATCTCTCTACCTTGGATGGGTCCAGAGCCGCTCAGCAGGCACCGGCTTCCGAGAAAGTACTTTGCACTACCGATATTTGACACAAACTGATGACTTATTTCGCGTCTTCAGTTCTTTCTAAACCTACCGAGTTTCTAAGGCCCAGGGTACAAACTGTGCCCCAAAAAACGACGACCCAAGCTCAGGTACATGCTTCCCTGCCTCATCTCAAATGCTTAAAATGGCATAAGACCTTATTATGCTTATTAGGGGAAGCCAGGCTACCCCTTCCAAAAGGAAAATAGACTCGTCCCCAGTAGTTTTATCTGAACAGGAGTCCAATGACTCCTGATGCTTCTGAATATGAAGACATGCAATCCCTCTCTGCTTATGAGGATTCTGATGCAGAGGAATCCATTCCTTCTGCCTCTCCACCCGAGGATTTTTCATTTGGTGAAACCCTTCAAACTTTAAGGGATCATTTCCAGTGGGAATGTCAGGACTATCCTCGGTCAAAAAAGAGACTCAGTGAATTCTTAGATTTACCACAGGACAGAACTTTGGCCATTCCTCCTGTCCTGGATGTTGTTGATGTTTTTATGGAATCTAGTTTTGACTCCTGACACCCCTCCTCCTGCTCCCAGGAAACCTGGCAGGTACTACAGAGTCCCTGACTCTCTCAAATTCCTTTTCAAAAAAGAGGTCATCTCTCAAGGACCTAAAGGAATTAAAGCAACCTCAGCTAAGAATCCCACCCCCTCAGACAGGGATTCTCAAACTTTAGACAGGGTAAAAAAGTATACACCTCTGCTACTCTTGCTATTAGAGCACTAAATTGTCAGTTCCACATGCTGAAATATCAACAGCATACCATGGAACTCCTCAAACAAAAAATACCTTCCTTTCTTGCTTGTGCAGAAAATAAAGAATTACAAGACTTTATGCATTCTGCAAGCCAAGTTACTAAGCACACCTTACAATGTGGCTTTGACACCCCAGAAGCATCTTGCAGGGCAGCAGTCACTGGTTCTGTCCTTAGAAGGCATGCTTGGCTTAAGGAACAGGCCTTACCAGACTATGTCAAATCAAAATTATTGGACGCACCATTGAACAAAGACAATTTGTTTGGCACCAAGACAGAAGAGGTCTTAAAAAAGATGGAAGAAAAAGCTAAATCTATGCAGACAGTTAAAGACTTTTTACAGGTGCAGCCTCTGAGGTTCAGTAGGCATTGCCCCTCCAAGCAATGCTCCTTTCTGGCCCCCTCCAGGCCAGCTCAGCCCAGACCCAGGGGAAGCAGACCCCCCCCCAGACAGCAGCCCCAGGGAATGTAGAGATCTAACTAATGGAGTTCCTCCTCTTCAAAAACAGGCAGTGCTAAGCCACCCCCTTATGGTAAAAACCCACAATGACTTTACACCTCCACCCCTTACCTCTGCCCATCAGCTTGTGCCCCTAGGAGGAAAACTCTCCTTCCATGCAAACAACTGGGCCTCTTTTACCGACGACCGATGGGTCCTCGGCATAGTGTCCCAGGGTTACAAATTTTATTTCCACACTCTGCCAACCCCAGAAGGGTTCCCAGATCTTACTCCAAACCAGTGGGCAGAGGCCAAAAAGAAAGTCCTTTCCCTGCTCTCGATGAGGGCACTACAGCATGTTCCTTCAGACCACATAGGCCAAGATTTTTATTCCAGACTCTTCCTTGTACCCAGAAAAGAGGGCATCTGGTGCCCAATCCTCGATCTATCCATTCTAAACACCTTTCTGGTGATACCAAAATTCAAAATGCTCACACTCCAGCAGCTTCTTCCTATGCTTTCCAAGGATGCTTGGTTAGCCACCCTAGACCTAAAAGAGGCCTACCTACACATCCCAGTCAGGGAATCTTGCAGGAAATATCTACATTTCAGGGTAGGATCTATGCACTTTCAGTTCTTTACGCTTTCCTTTGGCTTATCCACTGCTCCCGGAGTTTTCACAAAATGCCTGGCTCCAGCCATTGCTTTTTGCAGACAAAGAAATATTCAAATTTACCCCTACTTAGATGATTGACAGCCACGGTGGTGCAGCAGCCGCATTGTCGCCTCACAGCAAGAGGTTCTCTCATTCGATTCTCAGCTGGAGTGCCTTCTGTGTGGAGTCTGCATGTCCTCCCTGCGGTCGAGTGGCCTTCGAAAGACATGTGTAAATGGGCGTGCCTTTTTTGAAGGTTGGGCATTGAGCTGGCACCTCGGCACCATAAAAATCTACTGCCAGTCATTAGCGGACCGGATTTCCGCTGTGGCCACCCCTAACCGGGAAAAGCCAAAAAAAGAACAACCCCTACTTAGATGATTGCCTGCTTTAGGCAATCAGGAAAAGCTGTTACAGCACCTGACCTTTGTAAAGGACCTACTGACCTCCCTGGGGTATACTATCAATGAAAAGAAATCAAAACTAGTACCCACACAAAAAATTGTATTCCTAGGAGCAAGCCTGGACACAGCATCCCCAATGACATTTCTTACTCCAGGAAAAGAAGCCTACCTGACAGACTACTTCTCTCAACTAGCCACCAGTACCCAGTTATCTGCAAGGAAAATCCTGAAAGCTCTAGGGTTCATGGCGTCCTACATTCTACTCATCCCATATGCCAGACTGCATATGAGAAAACTACAATGGTACCTAAAAAGTCTTTGGTATCAACACTCTCAAGACCTGGAGACTATCATACCAATGATACCTTGTTTAAGGAAAGATTTTCTTTGGTGGGCAGCAGCATGCAACCACAACAAGGGACTTCCCTTCTCACAACCCCACACCACCCAGATGCTCACCACAGATGCATCAGACTATGCTGGGGTGCACACCTGGACGGCAGGTGCATTCAGGGCCATTGGAGCCTAAATCAAATACATCTGCACATCAACCAAAAAGAGATGCTAGCTGTTCAGCACACCCTGACAGGTTTCAGACCCCTACTCTCCCCTGGGCCTGTACTGATCAAAACAGACAACACCACAGTGATGTGGTATATCACCAAGCAGGGAGGGAATCACTCTTATCCTCTCTGCAGGCTCACCAGGACCCTTTGGCACATGGCCTCAGCCATGCAACTACACCTGCTAACACAATTTCTGCCAGGCTTCCTAAACTCTCTGGCAGACAACTTAACAGAAACCTGCTAGACCCACATGAGTGGCAGATAGACTGCAGAATCTTCACCCTTGTAACCCAGAAATGGGGCACCCCGAAGGTGGATCTCTTTGCCTCCCACACCAATCATCAGTTTAGCAAATTCTGCACCAGGGAACCTCACAGCAAGGCCTGGAAAGTGGATGCTCTATCATTCCAGTAGGTAAACCTCTCGGTCTACGCATTTGCCCCTCTACCACTCATTTCAAGGGTACTGATCAAAATAAGGGAGGAAAAGCCAAGGACAATCCTGATTGCCCCAGACTGGCCACACCAGCACTGGTACCCACTGCTGCACAGCCTGTCACCCCTGCCACCATGGCACCTACCCAAGATCCAGAAGAATGGAGAATTCATGCATCCCTAATTTCAGACCTTCAGCTTGGCAGCCTGACTTATTCCCTGACATCTCCTCAAGCTGCCAGCCTAAGCAAACAAGTCCTAGATGTTATACATGAGGCCAGATCCCCCAGCACTAGAAAATCCTATGCTGACAAGTGAAAAAGGTTTTGCACATGGATCCAGGCTAAGGGAGCCGAAACAGCACAGCCCTCCCTACCTGTCATCCTGGATTACCTGGCAGACCTACTACACTGGGGTCTATCCTTCTCTTCTATTAAAATTCATGCCTCTGCCATCTCTGCTCATTACAGCACAGAGCTACCTGTCTTCTCACACCCTCTCATCAAACAGTTCCTAAGAGGGGCTAACAACTTAAGGCCAACCAGAAGAGCTGCTACCCCAGCTTGGGACCTTAACTTTGTGTTGGAAAAGCTCACCCTACCCCCCTTTGAACCTGCAGCTTCAGCAGAGTTAAAATTCCTCTCTTGGAAAACAGCATTGCTTCTGGCTATCAATTCAGCTTGAAGAGTTTCAGAGCTATAAGCACTCATGGCTGTAGACCCCTTCATCATTTTCCATGCTGACAGGGTCTCAGGACTAATCCATCCTTCATGCCTAAAGTGGTGTCCAGTGTGGCTCTCAACCAATCCATTCATTTGCCCACCTTTTTCCCTAACCCACAAAACAAGGGGGAAAGGATTCTGCACTCTCTAGATGTGCACAGACAGCTCAGATTCTGTCTGGATAGGACTAAATCTTTTAGAAAAACTGACCAATTGATAGCTTCGCAGCAGGGGCAGAGGGCAAGGCCATATCCAAACAAACAATCTCCAAATGGATAGCACACTGCATCCATTTCTGCTACAAACAGCATGGGAAACCACCCCCAAAGTGGGTCAGGACACATTCCATTCCACCAGGGCAACTTCCACCACTGCAGCTTTTCTCAGAGGGGTCCCTACCAGGGACATACTGAAGGGCTGCAACATGGACTTCTGTTCATACCTTCACCAAACATTATCACCTGCCTTTGTTCTCCAAATCCAGGTCAGGTGTTGCCACTGCAGTCTTGCAGGGCATCCTAGCCAGCCCCCAATCTTCTTGACTGCCTCCACCATTTTCTTCAGCTTGGAGAAACAACCCAAATGTGATGACTGCAACAATGAAACACGAAGAACATAGTACAGTTGTGTACGCTTACCATAAATGTAGATGTTAGAGTGTATTCACTGTTGCAGTCCTGCCCCCCCCCCCCATCCACCTTGTCTGTCTCTCTCTCTCTCTTCCTTTCTTCTTACAGGGAATTTTTTGGTATTTACTTTCTAGTGGTGGTGTTCTTCCAACCATAACCTAGCTCCCTGTTTGGGGGCTCCTGACAATTGGGTCAAGAAAAACTGATGTAATGGTGTCAGCTGCCTGATTTTATACCACTGATGACCTGACGTCAGTCCTGGAGTGACAGCAACTGATGCAGAAATACTAAGCCTCTGGTATTCAGACCGACTGAGGGCTACCCCTGGCAGGATAACCCAAATGTGATGACTACAACAGTGAATACACTGGAACATCTACATTTATGGTACGTGTACACAACTGTACTTTATATTTTATTTGTTGCATTTGGGCAGCATGATTCATTAAAACTACACAGCCTTCACTTCCAGAGATGTGGTTAACACTCTTTTATATTATGCAGTGATTTCAGAAACTCCACCTACTAAGAGCTGCACCTCCAACAGAAATTAGAACCACATATTACTGCCATCTAATACCATATAAACTCACTGGAAACCTAAGTATTCGACCAGGTAGAACATGGTAATAAGAATGACATCATAGAGTACAACGCCCCATTTGGGATGTACCTTACAAGACACCTGCAACAGCTGGAAGGACCACAGAAGTACCCCACCAAGAGGATCACTGGCCTCAAGCAGGTGCTCTATGTAGCTCGACTGAAGAAACTCCAGCTGTACTCAGTTGCATACCGCCTACTCAGAGGTGATCTCTGCCTGACATACAAGGCCATGTCCAACCAAGAATTGATGGACATGCTCCACCTAAAGAAAACCATATCCCCTCGAGCCACACGCTCTAGGGATCTAAACCTCACCACAACAATAGATAGGACATGCTGGAGGGATAGATTCCTGTCCCAGAGTCTTCCCATGCTCTGGAATAAAATTCCAATCTAGTAACCACAAGCCACATGAACACGTAGCAGCAAAGCACTTATACCAACACGAAAATGCAAGTCCACTGTTTGGCACAGTAAAGGTTGTCCTCCAATACCACAGTACTATAGAAAGGTGAACTCTTACAAAGTAGAACCAAAGCTCTTTATTTCCACATAAAACACACAGATTGAGCACGCTTTCATCTCGTATCGCGAGACTTCATCAGAATCTAAAAATACAAGCATATCACATTCTTTAAATATGCTCCCAAAGAATTCAATGATTCAATTAATAAAATTCAATTCAATTATGTTGTTAATCCAATCCAAATCAATTTATGTATATAAATATATATATCTCACATTAAAAAAAATTGTTAAAATACCATTGTTGAAGTTCGTATAGCCCTGTCGGCATAATAAAATCATATTATGTATATTATGTATATATATATATATATATATATATATATATATATATATATATATATATATATATATATATACATACATATATATATATAAAAACACAAAACTCTAATAAATATCTGAATAAATAAATAAGTAAATACCAGATAGTAATAATTATGAAGGCTAAAACTAGATGTGGTGAATATGTAATACCCTTGAACAGTGTAAAGAAATATATAAAAACACATATTATTGAAACAATAATAATAAATACTAATTAATAAAATTAATTAGTAATAAGTAATGCAAAATTGTTTACAGTAAACAAATGACAAAGTTATCCAAAATATTAAATATTAATACATATTAATAAAGTTTAATAAATATTACAAATCATGTAGTATAATATGTATAATGTTAATACTTATGTATTCTTTTTAAAATTCTTTTTAGGATTCAATGATAGTAGTTTCAAGGCAGGTTTTATCGAGATATGGTCATTCATTCCTGGGTATACGCAAGAGTCCAACCTCGTTTGCCATATAATTTCGCGATGCTCCAGGAATGTCTCCCAATCTCATTTCCTTTCTTTTTGTTTCACTACTTCAAGGACCCAAAATTTTAAGTTCATATTCTGACAAATGGATGTATGTCTATAAATTGCATTCTTCTCATTTCTTCTATTTATGTCTCTAATATGTTCATATATGCGATTCCTTAGATGTCTTTCAGTCTTTCCAACATAATAACCCCAGCATGACTCACAATAAGCTAAGTATACTACTCCCTTAGTGTAGCAGCTGGCATATTCATAGCTCTTAGAAAAATTTATGCTAGGGATTTTGACCTCCTTAACACAGGCAATATAGGAACATTGTGCACACCTACCACATTTGTGTGTTCCTACTCTAGTTAATGCTCCTTCTTTTACCTGTCTCTTTTTACTCTCTAAAATATTTTTCAGGTTCATATTTCTCCTAAAAGTATATCTAAGTTGTTGTTGGAATATATTTATTCTTGTTGGCATTGTCTTAAACATATTCCAAATTCCGTTAATACTTTTTTTGACCCACCCAATGTCAGAATAATAAGTTAAAATTAACCGTGGTATATCCTTTTCTACACCAGTCACTTTTGTTGTTATTACATTACTTATTTCAGTAATAGTCTCATTATTGATTGTCCCTGTCTGTAATAATCTGTCAACTAATAATGGTCCATATTTAGTGTTACGATTCTTTATTATTTCTTTCTTAACTTTTTCAATAAACATATTCGGATAACCTCTTTCATTAAATATTACGTGTATAAAATCCAATTCCCTTATAAAGTCACTAAATTCAGTTGTCATTCTCGACACCCTTATCATTTGTCCTTTAATAATATTTCTTTTCAAATGGTAAGGGTAATCACTTTTATATTGTAAATATGAGTTTGAATAACATTCTTTTCTATAAATTGTTGATTTATATTGCTTCTTCATATAATCCTTTTTTATTTTAACATCCAGGTAATGTATTTCTTCTTTATTCATCATGTAGGTAAAACTAAGAAACTCGGTGGTGGTGTTAATATATTCCATAAAATGTTCCGCAACTTCACATGGGCCGTTCCAAATAATAATAATGTCATCCAAGAAACGGAAATATTTTTTAATATATTGCTGATACATAGATTGAAAAAATATAAGTTTTCTCCCAAAATAACATTATGATGTTTGCATAAATGGGGGCACATGCCGAACCCATGGCCACTCCGTCAAGTTGATGGTAAATGTCCCCCTGAAAATATATAAAATTATATTTCAACGCTAGTTCCATATTTTCCAAAACTAATTTAAACTCATCTGGGTTTAACATCTTAAATTCACTGACCATATTTTCAAACCATTCCATTCCTTCTTTGTGCGGAATTATAGAAAATAAATCTTTAACATCAACTGTTATAAAAAAATATTCTTCATGGAATGGTATCATGCTAAACTTTTTTAACAAATCCCAGGAGTCTATCAAAATATGTTCATAGTTTAAATGGAACTTTTTTAGTTTAGTGTCCACATATATTGCCAGGGGTTGCATTTTAGATCCCCTAGATGTTACTATTGGTCTCATTGGGGGGTTCTCCACATCTTTGTGTATTTTTGGGATACCAAAGATTTCAGGTATGACAGGTTTAGGAACTTTCAAGAAGTTATATAAGTCCATATCTATAAGTCCTTGGAACAAATTATCTTCAAGAATTAAATCAATTCTTTTATATAGAATATTCAATTCATTCATAGAAATAATTCGGTACCTGGAATCATTGTCCAAAATTTTATGCATTCTTTCGGTATAATCCCAACTGTCCATTAGTACCACATCACCACCCTTATCTGATTTCATAACTCTTAGTTTTCTATTACCACTGAGTTGTTTCAGAATTGTTCTCTCTTGCTCTGTAAGGTTATCGGTAATTTTAGGTCTCTTTTTGTATTCGTCTCTAACCATATTAAGAGCACATATTTCAAAATTGTGTATATCCTGCTGCAAAGGAGGATTATATGTGCTACTTTTACTTAATATTAAGGTTATCGGTAATTTTAGGTCTCTTTTTGTATTCGTCTCTAACCATATTAAGAGCACATATTTCAAAATTGTGTATATCCTGCTGCAAAGGAGGATTATATATGCTACTTTTACTTAATATTTTGTTCTCATCATTAACATTATCCGAGTACATAACTGCCAAGTTTAACTTTCTTGTAAACAGTTTAATGTCCAAGACTATCTCTTCTATTCTTGTTTTTTTAACGGGTACAAAAGTAAAACCTTTTGTAATAAGTTCAAAATGTCCATTTGTTATCACTGTGTCAGTGTAATTAAATATATTGAAATTGTTATATATATACACTATAGTTTTTTGGTTAATGTTCAATACCTCATCTGTATCCTCTAACTGGGTTCTACTATCCAGACTAAATCTGTTTACATCTATCCCATTCTTCATATTCATAATAGTCAATGAACTGGGCTGTTCCATAGTGGTTTTTATTGGGGTAGATGTATATAGTCCACTATTCATCACCTGTCCCAACCTCTCTGCTTGTATCTCCTTGTCTGGTAGTAGTAGGAGTAGTGTACTTAGCTTATTGTGAGTCATGCTGGGGTTATTATGTTGGAAAGACTGAAAGACATCTAAGGAATCGCATATATGAACATATTAGAGACATAAATAGAAGAAATACATCCATTTGTCAGAATATGAACTTAAAATTTTGGGTCCTTGAAGTACCGAAACAGAAAGGAAAGGAGATTGGGAGACATTCCTGGAGTATCGCGAAATGATATGGCAAATGAGGTTGGACTCTTGCGTATACCCAGGAATGAATGACCATATCTCGATAAAACCTGCCTCGAAACTACTATCATTGAATCCTAAAAAGAATTTTAAAAAGAATACATAAGTATTAACATTATACATATTATACTACATGATTTGTAATATTTATTAAACTTTATTAATATGTATTAATATTTAATATTTTGGATAACTTTGTCATATTTGTTTACTGTAAACTCAACAATTTTGCATTACTTATTTATCACTAATTAATTTTATTAATTAGTATTTATTATTATTGTTTCAATAATATGTGTTTTTATATATTTCTTTACACTGTTCAAGGGTATTACATATTCACCACATCTAGTTTTAGCCTTCATAATTATTACTATCTGGTATTTACTTATTTATTTATTCAGATATTTATTAGAGTTTTGTGTATATATACATAATATACATAATATGATTTTATTATGCCGACAGGGCTATATGAACTTCAACAATGGTATTTTAACAATGTTTTTTTAATGTGAGATATATATATTTATATACATAAATTGATTTGGATTGGATTAACAACATAATTGATTTGAATTTTATTAATTGAATCATTGAATTCTTTGGGAGCATATTTAAAGAATGTGATATGCTTGTATTTTTAGATTCTGATGAAGTCTCGCGATATGAGACAAAAGCGCGCTCAAATGTGTTTTATGTGGAAATAAAGAGCTTTGGTTCTACTTTGTAAGAGTTCGCCTTTCTATAGTACTGTGGTATTGGAGGACAACCTTTATTGTGCCAAACAGTGGACTTGCATTTTCGTGTTGGTATAAGATTCCAATCTACATTAGGCAGAGCTCCACACTAACACTCTTCAAGAGAAACCTTGACGAGTGGATGGGAAACGGGAAGTTTACCCCGGGGATCACTTCAGTGGCCCTGCTGGACAAAGGCACAGGGAACTAATCTAAGGGGGCGGTGAAATCCAACACATTCCAGCTAGGCTTATAAATGCCTTTGGGTAGATAGCCTAGTACCTACCTATGAACAATGATGTAATGTTCTAAGTATACCTGTGGTGTAGCTCTGCTCCTGTACTAGTAAATAAGATGGCAGGGGCTGTAGATACAGTACATGTGAGTGATGTGGAACTTGTACCGTACATGTGAGTGATGTGGAACTTGTAGGACTGCTCTTCTGTGTAAAACAAGTAGTTATAGGTTCATACTAGGCTATCTGCCTTAGGGCATTTATAAGCATCGCCAGAATGTGTTTGGCTTTCACCACCCATTTTAAATTTATTTTGCTATGCCCTTTTTCGAGGTTAGTATACTGTGCCTCTGTCTAACAGTGACACAGAAGTGATACCTGGGGTAAACCTACGATCTCCCATCCACTCATCAAGATTCCTCTTGAAGAGAGTCAATGAGGGACTCTGCCTAACCTGGGCTGGGATTTTATTCCAGAGTGAAGGAAGCCTCTGGGTTATGAATCTGTCCCTCCAGCATGTCCTATTTATTTCAGTGCTGAGGTTCAAATCTCTCGAGCGCGTAGCTCGATGGGATTTAGATTTTCTGAGGTGCAGCATGTCCATTAATTCCGGGTTGGACATGGCTTTATACATCAGGCACAGATCGCCTCTGAACAGGCAGTATGCCACTGAGTAGAGCTGGAGTTTCTTTAACCGGGCAGCATATGGCATCTGTTTGAGCCCTTTGATCCTCTTGGTGAGGTACTTTTGGGGTCTTTCCAGTTGCTGCAGGTGTCTGGTAAGGTACATCCCAAAAGGGGCATTGTACTCAATTATGGGCCTGATGAGGGATGAGTAAAGAGGCACAATGACCTCCCCTGATCTAGATGTGAATCCCTTCATGATTAGGTGGGCTATAGAAAATGTTTTTCTAACCACTTTGGCCACGTGGTTGTCAAAATGAGAGATTGCTATCAACTTGGGTCCCCAGGTCCCTAATTACTTCTTCTGTACTTAATGGATTACCACCTATGTGGTAATTTGTGGGCACTTTGTTTGCCAAAGGGATGACTATACACTTTTTGGCATTTAGCTTGAGGCCATGGCTCTGGCACCAGTTGTCTGTTTCTATGAGGCCCTTTTGGAGGATGCTTGTGTCGGCTGAAGAGTCGATTATGGCGCCCAGTTTGCAGTCATCTGCGAACTTGGTCAGCCACAGTCCTTCTGTGTTGGCCTGTACCTCCGGGAAATATATACCGAACAAGAGAGGTCCCAGGACTGAGCCTTGTGGGACACCACTTGTAACTGGTTTGGAGTCTGACATGGCTCCAGCAATTTTAACCATGTGGGTTCTGTCCTTGACCCAGTTTGCAATCCATCTAGTGACATAGGGGTTTATATTTAAGCTGGTGAGCTTATCTATAATGCCCGAGTGGGGTATTGTATCGAAGGCTTTTGCGAGGTCCAGGTAGGCTGTGTGGACCACCTTCCCCTCGTCAATGGCCTTGGTGACTGTTTCAAAGAAATCAACCAGGTTTAAGAGGCAGGATCTGCCCTTAACAAAGCCGAACTGGGTAGGATCCAGTGTCTGTAGGTCCCCAATATCTTTATTTATGAGGTCCATGATGATCCTTTCCATAGCTTTGCAGACCAAGCTAGTCAGGCTTATGGGGCGATAGTTTCCAGGATCCGTTGAGGCACCACCTTTATGGAGAGGGACCACTTTTGCTGTATGCCACTCTTTGGGCACATATCCTGTAGTAAGGCTGAGATTGAACAGTAGTTTTATGTTTGGGTTTAGCTCTTCTTGGAGTTCATGTAGGACGCAGCCCAGGACACCGTCTGGTCCCATTGATGCTGTGTTTTTTGCTTTGGAGAGGGCGGCTATTACCTGAGCATCTGAGATGTCAGGGGGGCAGCACTCTGCTGGGATAGATATTTGCCATTTTATAACTGAACATTTGTTTAATGGAAACTTTACCTTCATATCATATGCCCACAGTTTGCAGTGCTAAATGCTTATTAAGGTGCACCTGTTTTTTTTTGTCCCCCTGCTTTATAGTGTTTTACATTTTTCTGATTAAGAACATGAAAGCTGCATTTCCTGTGTCAGAGGTAAAACATTACCACAAATGTACAATCAAAAGGCAGTTTAGTTTATGCTGGGCTAAATAAAAGGACTTCCTGGCAACCATTGTCACATTTACATATGTGCACACCCGTGTGCCTGCGTGTAATTACAATTGTGAAACAGGTATACTCAATGTTCACTTATTAAAGTCTCTCACATATGTTCTTATAGTTGAACATAAGAACTAACCTAGTAGGTGGGGAAAGGGCATAATACTTTGGATGCTCTGCAGATGATGTCTGCATTCCTTAGATTTTCTGAATACCTTTGTGATGTAAATGTCAGCTGTATTAACTGCTGAAATGCTAGTACCATAAAGCAGCAATGGGGTATTTGTAAGTGAAGATAAAACTGGTCTGTCTAGTTTGCTGATTTCTTCAACTAGTACTGTGCTACAGACCCTACCTGAACAAAACCATCACTTTACCATCCTTTTTATAGGTATAAATGGTTTATGTCTGTCTGTCTACTGCTTTTCTTTGCAGGTCTTGACCCTGCTGTCCCTAGAATTCCTCTCCACTAGTGGTAATTTCCCTAATCAGGTTGGTCAATTTCCATGACCGAGAGAAATTACTCAGAGACATAGCAAAGCTTCACTGAGAAATGTGGCATTATCATGTCTCTGAATAGAACACTGTGCTGTCAGACCTGACAACATTAGTGTTGTCTGCAGAAGCTGATGCATCAGATTAGCAAAGGCACCCATTCTATACACACAGAATCCCAACAATTGTCATACACAGACTCACCCCCCCGAACACACACACGCACGTACATGTATATTCACTCAGCCTCATTCTAGCCCCAACAGACACGCACGCTCATACGTGTCTGAACACTGACACCCTCACCACCACCTCCTCATCTCTGCTTAAAAAGGGTTAATGAGGGGCTCTGTTTAACTTGTATTGGAATTTGTTCCAGAGGAGAGTCCTGTTGGTGTCACATAAGTCCATAGAGCAAGTGAATTGTGTACCATTTGACTTATGAATGTGCAGCATTTCTATTAAGGCATGATCAGAGGTTGCTCTGTAAGCAAGGCACAGCTCGCCTCTGAGTAGTCTATACAATGCAGAGTATAGTGATAGCGATTTCAGTTTTTTCACATAAGACATGTGCTGAAGACCCTGAATTTTCTTTGAGAGGAACCTTTGAGGTCTGTCCAGTTGCTGTAGGTGCCTGTTTAGGTACATACCAAAGGGATCATTGTATTCTATTATTGGCCTGATGAGGAAGGAGTACGGGGGGGATATTAGCTCTTTTGTTCTAGAAGCTATGCCCTTGCTTATGAAGTAAGCAATGTAGAAGGCCTTCCTTACCACCAAGGAGACATGATGATCAAAAGTAATGTTGCTGTCAACCTGTGTGCCCAAATCTCTCACCACTGACTTAGAGCTTAGGGAGTTATGAATATGGTAATCTGCAGGGACATCGCCTTTGCCAAAGGGGATGGTAATGCATTTTTCTGTATTGAGTTTAAGACAATGACTTTGGCACCAATCACTGGTTTGCGTAAGTCCTTCTTGTAGAATGTTGACATCATTTGGGGACTCAATGGCTGCTCCCAGTTTGCAGTCATCAGCAAACTTTGTCAGACACAGACCTTTTTGTTTTTGCCTGTACTTCTAAGAAGTAGATTCCAAACAATAGGGGCCTCAGCACCGATCCCTGCGGAACACGACTGATAATGAGTCTGCTGGAGGTGGAGTCCCTTATTTTGATTGCGTGTGTTCTGTTGGTGAGCCAGTTTGCAACCCACATGACAGTATATGGGTTTAACCTCTAGCTGGGTGAGTTTTTCAATGATGCCTGCATGAGGGATTGTATCAAAGGCCCTGGCCAAGTCTTGGTAGGCCATATGCACAGACTTGCCTTCATCTAGGGCTTTGGTGACAGAAGTCCACCAGGTAAGCTCTCCCTTTAGCAAAACCAAACTGGGTCTGGTACAGCGTTTGATGGTCTCCTATATCCTTGTTAAGGTCGATGATGATTCTCTCCATAGCCTTGTGAATAAGGCTGGTTAGGCTAAGGGGTCTGTTGTTACCAGGGTTGGTGGATGCACCTCCATCGTGCAAGGGGATGATGGTAGCTGTTTTCCATTCAGCAGGGACAAAAAACAATGCTTGGTCTGTGGTTGAAAAGAGTACCCAATGGTGTTACTAACTCCATAGGTGCTGGAAGCTGTTGAAGATTGGGGGGGGGGGCACTTAGTGATCTAAAAAGGGCTATTTTTTTACAACTGTTTACTACCACAACATAGGTTTACTTGGAGGACATTTTAAGTTTAGCCAATTCCCTTTTGGTGCTTGAATTTACATTTTCTGATTGGTTTTACCTATCCCTTGGCTGATAATTGTATATTAGCCTTAGTGAGAATAACTGCGATCATACCATAGATAATTTGAGGGGACCCTTGTACGGGATGCAGCATTTAGGAACTGCCTCTATGCATTAGTGGCAGTCCTGGAGTACATTTTCTATTACCCGTCCTTAGATCCAAGTTGTGTTTGAATATGGACATATGAGTTTTGTTTTATTTGTTTGGATAGTCTGTTCTGGAACAGTGGTAGCCTCTGTGATATCTATCCATCTCTCCACAACATTGTTTAGATACCTGGACTAAGCATTTCTAATGCCATTTGACTTGAGTGTTGCATTAACATTCCAAAAGCAACTTTTACTCGTAAATGTGTAATAATCAGAATAGAAATTTTACCAAAATTTAAAGAGAAGCATAATAAGGCACCTAAAATGAAAACATGAAATGGGTGCATGAAATTGGATGCAGAGAAATTAAAGTAGAGACCTCACCTTTGGCTCCATTTTTATTTAGGACTGTTAGAACAAGACAAAGCAGAAACACAAAATACATTGTAAAATGCAAAATAGACAAAACTATCAATCAGATAGTTGAATAAAAGTATATTGTACAACAATAAAACAGAACATTAGTTCTTCTACCGAAACTGTATCTATAAGAAAGAAAATGGAGGGTAAAGTGTAACCTTAATCCAAGGCAAATTAAAAGAACAGCCAGAGTTAATTAGATCCTGCCTCATTGTAAGCCAGTTCAAATAGGTATGTTTTCAGGGATGTGTGGTAGGCCACCAGCATCAACTAAACAAAGGGGCAGCACCAGCATTAAATAAACAATGCACACCTGCATTAAATAAACAATGGAGCAGCACCATTAAATAATGCACAATAGAGATGCTAATCTATATTTGTAGTTAGCTTTAGAGGTATTTACAAGATGTCTTATTTGTTTGTTCAAGCTGAGAAGGGTGTGCTTCCAATTCTGAGATCAATTCTGAGATCATTCTTCTTGCACTTAGCAATTTCTTCCTCTTATTATATAACCTGTTTATGGCGGATGTCCATCAGGCAGGCTTGTTTTTTCTTGAGGATCTTGCTTTGGTCCTATCCAGAATGGCTGAGTCAACACAGTTGTATAGATGTTTATACAATGCATTGGTGTATATCCCAGTATAGGTGTCCTTGCCATCAGTGGGGACAGGAGCTTTGAAGCTGTTAATGCCTTCTTGTAAGAGGCTGTATTTGGCTTCGGAGAAGTTTTTTTTAGCCTATTTTTCTCCTTGTGGGGGGGGGGGGTCTGATCCTGTTGTGTTCTGCCATGTTGCTAAGTACCAAGTCTAGAATGTTTGGGCCCCTTGAGGGGGAGCCATCTATCTGCTCCGAGGCATTCAAATGAACAAATTCCAAGAACCTTTGGGCAAGTGTGTTTGTACATGTGTAATTCACCCAAACTATAGATGGGTAGTTAGTCAGCCATAACCATGGTGTATGGCTGTATTTTGAGCGACTCAAGTAGATCCAAGCAGGCAGTGTGAATATCATGGTTCATAGAGGGGGATCTATAACTGGTGATAACTTGGAGAGGTGTCTTTCCTATAGTTACTTGCACATGGATTAACTCTAGGGAATCATTCTGTTTAACCAGTCTGGAGGTGTATTTATCTTTGAATATTGATGATACTCCTCCTTTAGTTTTCATGTGTTCATTTTGTGGTCTGCACATGTGGAAGGCATTATATCCCAGTATTGCTGGGGTACTCTCCATGGCCTTGAACCAGATTTGTGAGACTGCACACATACCTATAATGCATTTTTACTGTCTATTAATTGTATTCCTCTCTAACTCATCTGTAACCTCAGTTGAGCTGTGCAGCAGTGATTTGCAGTGCCCTGTGTAGAAGCAGGCACCCAGACTTGAAATTTTCCATATAAAACGTTCTCTGATATTTTCTCAAGTATCTAGCTCAGTGTAGAGTAGCTAGTTTGTCCGCTGAAAAGCATTACTCCAAGAGTGTTGTTGTAGATCAATCTCAGACCTCTCCTCCCAGCCCAACAACTCTAAACCCCGATTGCATCACCCCTCAAAAATTACAAGAAACAGGATCTACAGCCATGGATATGCACTTCCTACTCTCTCTGTAGCCAGCCTGGTGAAAATGAGCAATTATCTTAAGGCAACCATCTTATTCTTAAGCAGACTGACACAGTATGTGAGAAATTTAATTACACCATGTCTTTGGGAACAAAGCTCTCGCATGCAAGACACTGTTACCTCCAAACAGGTTACCATTAACACACGCACTACAACTTACCATTAACACACGCACTACAACTTACCATTGATCAGCCACATAAACTCACAAATGCTGAGACTCTTAAATGCAATCTAACCAAACCTCAAAGGCCCCTCATATGCTTCCCTCAGCAACCCTCCAAACACTACACACCCCAGGGCACATGCAACCACATCTCACAATGTCTTTACCTCTAGTCCCTTAAGGCAAACTGCCACACAACCCAGTATATTGGTAGTTGGAGACTCTTTTGAGACACACTGATGCCCACCTCACCAGGCTGAGAAAGGAGACAGTTGTGGTCAGTTGCCTATCAGGGACAAGGATCTGCCAGATCACACATGCACTCAGGGCATTGAACCACAAGTACCAGTATGACTCTTTCATAATCCATGTGGGTGTTAATGACCTGAGACATACCTCCCCTGGACTATTGGAAGAGTGACATGATGGACTGTATCCCAGGCAGGTATGAGCCTAGCATTAAAAAGCATTGTACCTTCTCCACTGACTATAACACAGTATAAATAGAAGATCATCAACTTTAACAAATGCCTTAGTTACTGGTTTCATTATAAGGGAGTCCAGTATTTGTCAGCTTGGGAGGGCATGATCGACAGACCACATTGCTTTACCTGGGATGGTATGCACCCTTCCCCATTAGGCTTTTGCATTTGGGAAAAACATTGTCCAGCCCTATAGTGCCATTTTTAGGCAATGCAAATCTGATATACCTTCCAAAGGGTCCTCTTCAGTAGATCGAACTTTTAAATGTTTGAAGACAATATGGCCGAGACCATAACTTCGAACATTTCGGACTGAATGGAGATCAGTGTACAGAGCGGAATGGGAAGATTTCCCATTTCTACAATGTACTGCGATCTCAGAGTTGGTATATTTAAGTAAGGGGGTGTGGGGGGGCTACGCCAGTTTAATTTTTTTTTTTTTTCTTTTACTTCAATGTTCTATTACAAGTTCGAACATATGCTCTCGGCCATATTTGGTTTGAACTTGTAATATGTTCGATCTACTGAAGTAGATCCCTTCCAACATATTACATTTTATGAAAGATAAACTAAAGGTGTTACTGCTCAGTACTAGGAGTCTCAACAAGAAGCTCCATTCCCAGAAAGCACTCCTCACCCTTGAGATTGACATCTGTGCAGTTACTTGAGGCATGGATTAAAGCCACGGAATACACTCCAGCAGTAGAAGGCTATAATGCCTTCCACATATTTAGACCAGCTGCTGCACAAGAAGAGACAAGCAGTGACGATGTATCGATCTACATAAAAAGTAAACACATCTCAAGACTGATGAAACTGTATGACATGCATGAGCTACTCCTTGTCCAACTAACCTTAGGTAAAATCCAATACCGTACCATATCCTTGCTAGCTATAGATCTCCATCTATAACCCAGTCTAACAATATCAAGTGCTTGAATGTATTGGAGTCATTCAGAATTCAGCCCAACACCATATTCATAGGTAATTTCAACTATCCCACCATAAACTGGAATATATAAATAACCACTAACCTGCAGGGTCACAGATTCTTGTATTTTGTCAATCTAAACCCCCCTAGAACAGCTAATCTGCACACCTATCAGGGGTGCAAATATCCTGGTTTTATACACACACACACACATATATATATATATATATATATATCAACAAATGTAAAATAAATAAAATAAATAAATATATTGTATACAGCTGGCTTCTGTAGCACCTGAGGCTGATTCTGTACTGATGTTCATCGTGCGTAGAGCTGCAGTCATAACAGATGGGTTATCCTGCCATCAGGTGGGTCCTCGGTCGGCCGAATTCCAAAGTCTAGGTCTGGTGTCAGTTGTCGTCGCTTCTTCCATGACGTCAGTGCGACAGGGGTATAAAAGAGGCAGCCGACGCCATTTTCTTCAGTTGTTCTTGCCACGCGGTGCCCGAAGCAGAAGCAGTTCACAAGTGCCGGTCGGCCAGCTCCTGAGATTTACGAAAGTATTTCAGCCAAAGTCTTCTTGAAAGCTAAGTACCCCGTTGGGGAAACTTTTCTTGCCTCAGACCGATGTCAGACAAAGTTAATAATTGCATTTCATGTGGGAAGCAAATACCGCATAAGGATTTCCACTCTTTCTGTATACCTTGCTTAAGCCCAGACCACGACGTCTCGGCCTGCCGTTTTTGTGCTAGATTCAATAAGCGCACTATTAAGTGTCGGGCGGAGTTCGCCCTTCACTTTTTTGGCAAAAAATTTAATTATATTATGTCGTCGGATACTCCGACTCCAGTTTTGAGCAAAAACCGCAAAGATAAGGACCGACATATGAGGTCCGCACCACCTACTGAAACAACGCTGAGGCCGACTACCGGTTCTCCGGTATTCAGCGAGGTGCCTACGCAGCCCGAGTACCGATGACAATGCATTACCAGTGTCTTCAGTACCCGAGGTCGCAGGCTTCTTGGCCCCCATTCCTACTACAGATCCCGACGCCACCTCTGGCGGGGAAACTCAGAATTTAGACAGGCCTGCCATTTCTCAAGGGGTCTTCAGGCCTTCCTCCTTCTCTATTAAAGCCTTCACTAAATCTAAAGCAGCCATGAAAACCAAAAAACAGGTTCCTCAGACCCCCTCTCAAGGCACCATGCATAAAATACAGATGCTTAAAATGGCTGAGGATTTGATTACTGTTCTCATCCCCCCTCTGACAAAAGGCCCAGATTAGAGGAAGACTACCCTTCCTAAGATCAAGCTTCTATTACCTCAGAACTATCTGAGGACCAGGATTATGCCTATTCTCCATTCGAAGACTCTGATGCAGAGGAGTCTATTCCCTCGGTCTCCCCCCCTGAGGACTTCTCTTTTGGGGAAACCCTGCATACATTGAGGGAACACTTTCACTGGGAAGGTCAGGATTACTCAGATTCCAAGAAAAGGCTCAGGGAATTTCTTCTGCTCCCCCAGCATAGGCCTCTGGCTATCCCTCCTGTTTTAGATATATTGGATGATGTGTTCACAGAAGCCAGCCTTAATCCTGATTCTTTGCCTCCAGCTCCTGTTAAACCAGACAGGTATTACCTGGTTCCTGATTCTCACCAGTTCCTATATAAAAGCAATACTGCTGACCCAGAAACAATTTCACAGGGTCCCAAGGGAATTAAGGCCTCTACTGCTAAAAATCCGTTACCTTCAGAGAGAGATTCCAGAGCTTTAGAAAGGTGGGGGAAAAAGGTGTACACCTCGGCCACTTTAACCATGAGGGCATTAAACTGTCAGTTTCATATGTTAAAGTATCAACAGTTTTTGATATCTCCGCTGAAAAGCAAGATGACACAACCAGAACAACCAGATTTAAAAGAGTTGTAGGATTTGTTGCATGGTGCAGAGCAAGTGGGTAAACATACCTTGCAGTGTGGTTTTGATGCTTTAGAGGCCTCATGTAGAGCTGCTGTTACGGGGTCTGTTATACGTAGGCATGCTTGGCTCAAAGTGCAAACCTTACCAGATCATGTCAAAGCTAAATTATTAGATGCACCTCTTCAAAAAGATGTATTGTTTGGTGTTAAAGCTGAGGAGGTGCTAAAGAAAATGGAGGAAAAAGCAAAATCAATGCAAACAGTGAAAGATTTCCTGCAGGTACAGCCTCCACGTTTCAGCAGAAACTGGCCTTCAGAAAATTGGTCCTTTCTCAAAGGGGCAGATACAGGCACCCAAGGGGCAGAAGGCAACCTCAAGGATCCTTCACAGCCAGACAGTGGCAAGCACCAACCCCAAGAGGTGGAGAAGATAGATCACAGTCTTTTAGAAAACAGACACAATGACTTCCCCTACACCTGCCAAGAAAAGCTTTAATGGCAGCACCTTTGGGTGGAAAATTGACATTATTCTCAAAAAATTGGCATATTGTTACAAAAGACAAATGGATTCTGGACATTATAGACAGAGGCTACAGGTTCCACTTTCACACCCTTCCAAAAATGAGAGGCATGCCAAACCTGCCACAAAAATCAAAGGGCAGAGGCACAAAAACAAGTTTCAGCTCTCATAGACATGAAAGCAATTCAAGAGGTACCTGCAAAAGAACAAGGTCAAGGGTTTTATTCCAGACTATTCATGGTACCGAGGAAAGACAAAAATTGGAGACCTATCTTAGACTTATCCATCCTAAACACATATCTACAGGTGCCAAAATTCAAGATGCTCACATTACAGCAGCTTCTTCCCATGCTGGGCAAGGAGTCTTGGCTGGTAACATTGGACCTCAAGGAGGCATGCCTGCATGTCCCTATCAGACAAGATTGCAGAAGATATCTCAGATTTCTTGCAGGTTCAACCCATTACCAATTCTGTGCATTGCCCTTTGGCTTATCTACTGCACCCAGAGTGTTTACGAAATGCCTGGCATCAGTAATCGCCTTCTGCAGACTACAAGGGATACAAATCTACCCATATCTGGATGACTGCCTGATCCAAGCGGACAGCAAGGACATACTACTGCAGCACCTGGCATTTGTAATAAAACTGATGTCCTTCATGGATGCATCTGCAGTCATAACAAGTGGGTTGTCCTGTCGTCAGGCAGCCCTGCAGTCGGCCGGATTCCAAAGTCCGGGTCCGGCTTCGGCTGATGTCGCACTCCACCCGACGTCATCTCTGTTGGTCTTCGGGTATAAAAGCATCAGCCGACGCCATTTTCCTCAGTCTTTCTTGCCGCGTGGCGCCCGAAGCAGAAGCTGTTCGCAAGTGCCGGTCGGTCGGATCCAGAGATTACTTCTACCGAATACTACTTCGAAGACTTCTAAAGCTAAGTACGCCGTTGGGGACTCTTTCTTGCCTCAGCCGATGTCAGAAAAAGTTAACAATTGTTTAACCTGTGGGAAACAAATACCTCATAAAGATTTCCACTCTTACTGTCTGCCTTGTTTAGGCCCAGCCCACGACGTAGCAGCCTGTTCGGCCTGTGCCTCTTTCAACCGACGAACGCTTAGGCGTCGGTCGGAGTTTGCAGAACAGTTTTTCGGTTCTGATTTTGCGTACATTATGCCGCCGGATCCTCCGACTACCCAATCTACCAAAAACGCAAAGATAAAGACCGACACTCGCGGTCCGCGGTTTCGCGAAACCACGGTAAAGCAAACGCGAGTGTCTCGGTTTCGGCGAAACCGAGAAAACTGATCAAAGTACAGCTGAACCTATTCTTACAACTGAGGCCCCTGCTACAACTCTTGAATCGACCTCAGAAATTTTACCCACTACGGTGGTTGACTTATCAGACACCATCCCCTTGGATGTCTCTACCCCAGCACGTGGTGCTGCTAGGCCTCCAGCAGCCATGTCCATTAAGGCCTTCGCCAGGGCTAAAGCAGCCAAGACTACTAAAACAGTGCCTGTTAAACCCCCACATCCAGGCCCTCTTCTAGTTCTCAAATGCTTTCTTTGGCAGAAGATTTAATTTCTTTAATTAGAGGATCTCAATCTCACCCAGACAGGGCCTCTCAGCCCCAGAGAAGAGACCTAGGGCAGAGCCCCCTGAGCCAGTGTCTTCTGATGATTCTGCTGATGAATCAGACATAACTGACCAGCCAGAGGCTCCCTTCTCCAATTTTGAAGATTCTGATGCTGAAGAATCCATTCCAGCTGCTTCCCCACCAGAAGAATTCTCCTTTGGGGAAACCTTGCATGCCATGAGAACAGTTCCAATGGCAGCAACAGGATTTTTCAGACTCCAGAAAAGACTTAGGACCTTTCTGCACCTCCCACAGCACAGGCCCTTAGCTATACCTCCTGTTCTCTCTGTGGTGGATGATGCTTTCAATGATGTTTGCTCCGCTCCAGATTCTTTACCCCAGCCCCTGCCAAACCAGACAGATTTTACAGGGTGCCAGATACTCATCACCACCTTTACAAGGCCCCACTTGCAGACCCAGAAACTATATCCCAGGGTCCCAAGGCAGTAGCCGCGACCACAGCTAAAAACCCTATTCCTTCTGAAAGGGAAGCAAGGTCATTAGACAGATGGGGTAAAAGGTCTACACTTCAGCTACTCTCTCAGCTAGAGCTTTAAACTGTCAGTTTCACATGATACAATACCAAGAGTTTATGCTTGATCAGTTAACTAAAAACTAACCACTGATGAATCTCTTGATAAGAAATATGTATTAGAGATGGTAAATAACATACAACAGGTTAGCAACCATTCCTTAAAATGTGGCTATGATGCACTGGAGGCTTCATTTAGATCAGCCATGACAGGCACAGTGATAAGAAGGCATGCATGGCTAAAGGAACAAGCTTTACGGATCATGTTAAAGCTAAGTTGCTAGATGCTCCTATGGACAAGACAAGTTTGTTTGGTACACCTGCCCAGCAGGTTATGAAGAAAATGGAAGAAAAGGCAAAATCTGTTCAAACTGTTAAAGATTTCTTGCAGGTTCAACCCCAAGGTTTAGCAGGAACTGGCCTGCCAAAATTGGTCCTTTCCTGACTCCACAAAATTTCAAAGGGGCAGGAATAGACGTTCCAGAGGCAGAAACCAATCCAGAGGAGGTGCCTACAGAGGACGACAGTGGCAAGGTAACAACAGAGGCACAGACACAGCCACTGCCACTACATCAGCACAACCACAGTGACTTAATCCTAAATCCGCCTACCAGGGAACAAATAGCAGCTCCTCTAGGCGGAAAGTTAACCTTATTTTCAAAGAACTGGCACTACATAACAAAAGACAAGTGGATTTTACAAACCATAGATCAAGGTTACCGGTTTCACTTCCACACTTTACCAGTCAAAGAGGAATGCCAAATCTACCTCCAAATCAAAAACAGAGGCTCTACGCCAGATAATGGAGTTAGCAAACATGAGAGCTGTGGAAAGAGTGCCAACAGCAGAACAAGGAAAGGGTTCTATTCCAGACTATTCCTAGTTCCAAGAAAGGAACAAAGTTGGAGACCAATTCTCGACCTGTCCACCTTAAATACATACATCATTGTCCCAAAATTCAAAATGCTGACCCTACAGCAACTTCTTCCCATGCTGGGCAAGGAGTCTTGGCTGGTAACTCTAGATCTCAAGGAGGCATACCTGCACGTCCCCATTCGACCAATCTGCAGAAGATACCTCAGATTTCTTGCAGGATCAGAGCACTATCAATTCTCAGCATTGCCCTTTGGCTTATCTGCTGCGCCCAGAGTATTCACAAAATGCCTGGCATCAGTAATCGCCCATTGCAGACTACAGGGAATTCAAATTTACCCATACCTGGACGACTGCCTGCTACAAGGGGACAACAAAAGCAAGCTGACAACAGATTTACAAAGGGTCATTTACTTGCTACAAGGACTGGGATACACAGTCAATTTACAAAAGTCAAGGCTGATACCATCCCAAACAAGGACATTCTTGGGCGAATTGGACACAGTACAACAAATGGCATTCCTGACTACAGAAAAACAAAAGAACTTCCTCTTTACTTCTTGGCACTAACAAAACTGAACAAGTTAACAGCAAGAAAAGTTCTGCAGGCCTTGGGCTTCATGGCATCATGCATAATCTTGGTCCCATTTGCCAGACTACATATGAGGAAACTACAGTGGTACCTAAAGAATTTATGGTCCCTACACAGACACAGTCTAGAAACAGAAATCCCACTAATTCCATGCTTAAAACAGGAGTTCCTATGGTGGGCTCAGGCATGCCAGTCAAACCCAGGCCTACCCTTTCGCAGATGTCAACCAAGCCAGACCATCACAACAGGCGCTTCAGACCTAGGATGGGGGCCCACATGCTGGACAAATGCGTGCAAGGATTGTGGACACAGGATCAACTTCACCTGCACATCAATCTAAAAGAAATGCTGGCAGTAAAACTGGCAATCCAAAAGTTCAAACCATTTCTCAAAGAGGGCCAGTTGATGATAAGGACAGACAACACCACAGTCATGTGGTACATCAACAAACAGGGAGGCACTCATTCATACCCCTATGCAGAATGACCTTGGAGCTGTGGACCCTGGCACTCAGCTACAACATTCAGTTACAGGCAATATTTGTACCGGGAAAGACAATACTCTAGCAGACATATTAAGCAGAACCACCGGATGCCCACGAATGGAAGCTGCACCGGACATCTTCAAGACCATCTCAAAGAAATGGGGAATGCCACAGATAGACCTATTCGCATCACCTCTCAATCACCAGCTCAAAAATTCTGCACAAGGACATTCCACCCACTAGCATGGAAAGTGGACTCACTCTCCTTCAACTGGAAAGGCCTAACAGCATATGCATTCCCACCTCTTCCTTTGATACACAAGGTACTACTAAAAATCAAGGAAGAACGTCCAAGGATAATCCTGATAGCTCCAAACTGGCCAAGACAACACTGGTACCCACTACTGAAGAGTATGTCTCGAACAATATGTGGCCAATACCCTGATGCCTTTGATGTTAACTCAGAACAACTACAGCATCATACATCCAAACCTAATAACGCTGCAACTGACTGCATGGAACATCACATAGCAGCAGCTAATCCAGAACTTTCCCAAAGAGTTAAAGACATTATTCTTGAAGCACGCAGACCTTCAACAAGAAGGAACTATGCTGGAAAATGGAAAAGGTTTGTCATTTGGAGTACGGAAAGAGGAAAAGATGTGTCAAACATAGATATGCCTAACATTCTGGAGTATCTGGCCGAACTTCTTCATTCAGGCCTGTCCTACTCCTCCATCAAGATACATGCATCAGCTATTTCAGCAGAATACAGCTTTGATCCACCTGTTTTTTCGCACCCTTTGCTCAGGCAGTTCCTCAGAGGAATCAAGAATGTAAAACCTCCAAGGAAACCACCATTACCAGCTTGGGATTTAAACTTTGTGCTAGAAAAGTTGACACTATCACCCTTTGAACCAGCAGCAACAGCAGACCTACAACACCTGTCATGGAAAACTGCTTTCCTACTGGCAATTACTTCAGCAAGGAGGGTTTCAGAACTACAGGCCTTAATGGCAGTGCAACCCTTCCTAATCTTCCACCAAGATAGAGTGTCCATGAGGACTAATCCTACATTTATGCCCAAGGTGGTATCCAGAGTGTCTTTAAACCAGGCAATCCACCTACCTACCTTCTTTCCCAACCCACAAAACAGAGGGGAAAGAATACTGCATACCTTGGATGTACATAGACAGCTACGCTACTACTTGGACAGAACAAAAAATAGCAGAAAGACTGACCAACTTTTGTAGCCTATGCAACAGGAAGGGAAGGAAAAGCTATTTCCAAACAGACAATCTCCAAATGGATAGGAAATTGCATACGATACTGTTACTCCTTCCATGGAAAACCAATTCCACAGAACATAAGACCTCATTCTACAAGGGCAACAGCCACTACCACAGCCTTCTTACGAGGAGTGGCAACCAAAGACATTATTGAGGCGGCTACTTGGACCTCCGTGCATACATTTGCCAAGCATTATAATTTGCCTCTATATTCCAGATCCCGAGCAGGGTTTGCCACTGCTGTACTGCAAGGGATCCTAAACACACCATAATCTACTTTTATCCTCCTCCCCTAGTTGGCTATGGTATTCTACCCACTTGTTATGACTGCAGATGCATCCATGAAGGACATAGTACAGTTTTGTACCTACCATAGATGTCCGAACTGGATAGCATCTGCAGTCAGGATTACCCTCCCTCCTTCCCCTCTGTGGTACTCCTAGGGTGTTTACCCTCCTAATAGCTAGCTGTTGGGGAGTCTTTTATGGTGTATTTGTTTGTATATATGTACATACATGCTTATTGTTGTGTTTACCTCTATCTATTTGGAAACATTGGCATCTATCCAAATTTTAGCCTGCAAGAGGGCTGCTGGCATCTGGGGCAAGAAACACCGAGGAAAATGGCGTCGGCTGATGCTTTTATACCCGAAGACCAACAGAGATGACGTCGGGTGGAGTGCGACATCAGCCGAAGCCGGACCCGGACTTTGGAATCCGGCCGACTGCAGGGCTGCCTGACGACAGGACAACCCACTTGTTATGACTGCAGATGCTATCCAGTTCGGACATCTACATTTATGGTAGGTACAAAACTGTACTTTAAACTTCCTGGGATATACAGTCAACAAAAAGAGATCAAAACTAATACCCTCTCAACAAATAATTTTCCTGGGTGCCAGCTTGGATACAACCACCCAGATGGCCTACCTCACGCCAGACAAGCAAGGGCAACTGTCTCAATACTTCAGAAAAATGGCAACTTACACCAGGCTAACTGCAAGGAAAATCCTGCAGGCTCTGGGATTCATGGCATCTTGCATCCTACTAATCCCATGTGCAAAGCTGCATATGAGGAAGCTTCAATGGTACCTGAAAAACTTATGGTCTCAACACAGCCACAGCTTGGAAACAATTATCCCACTCATTCCATGCCTTCAAAAGGAATTTTTGTGGTGGACTCAAGCTTGCCAAAGAAACACAGGTCTTTCTTTCTGTGTACCTCAAGCAACTCAAATCATCACAACAGACGCCTCAGACTACGCCTGGAGAGCACACATGACAGATCAGTGCATTCAGGGAAAATGGACCCGAAAAAAGAAGCACCTCCACATCAACCAAAAGGAAATGCTAGCCGTGCAAAAGGCTATTATGACCTTCAAAGACCTACTGCATCCAGGCCAGCTACTGATAAGGACAGACAACACCACAGTGATGTGGTACATAAAACAAACGGGGGGGGGGAACTCATTCATACCCCCTGTGCAGGCAAGCCATGACCCTCTGGAACACAGCACTGGAATTGCAAATTCAACTGCAGGCACAATTCCTGCCAGGGAAGGAAATCACACTGGCAGACAACCTAAGCAGAAATATGACAGATCCACACGAATGGAAGTTGCATCCTCAACTTTTCACAAAGATAACTCAGGCATGGGGACAGCCAGACATAGATCTCTTTGCTACCCACAGAAATTGCCAGTTGAAAAAAATTTGTTCAAGGACCTATCATCCACAGGCCTGGAAAGTGGATGCACTTTTCTTCAGTTTGGCAACATTGACAGTCTATGCCTTCCCACCTCTTCCTCTGCTGCCCAAAGTTCTATTAAAAGCCAGAGCAGAGAGGCCGAAAATTATTCTCATCGCTCCAGACTGGCCAAGACAACACTGGTATCCGCTCATGAGGAGCCTGACACATTTCCCACCATGGATCCTACCTCTAGTCCCTCTTCTGTTGTCCCAGCACAACTACAAAACCCCTCACAGCCATCTCAAAACTCTAAATCTAGCTGCAGGGAGAATTCCTTGATTTCCCAACAGTGTCTCCTATCCAAGGAGGTGCAGGATGTCATCTTGGAGGCCAGAAGACCTTCTACTAGAAAGGCTTACTCTGCCAAATGGAAACGATTTTGTGCCTGGAATCAAGAAAAGGGACAGAATCCTTGGGTAATAAATATACCTCAAATTTTACAGTACCTAGCTGAGATGTTAAACAATGGACTTTCCTTCTCCTCCATCAAGATCCACGCTTCAGCCATTTCTGCACAATACAACACAGATCCTCCATTATTCTCTCACCCTCTCTTAAGGCAGTTCCTCAGAGGGGCAAAGAATTTAAAACCCCCAAGGAAACCACCAGTCCCTGCTTGGGACCTCAACTACGTATTGGAAAAGCTGACCCTTCCTCCTTTCGAGACAGCTTCTTCAACAGAGTTACAGTACTTGTCATGGAAAACAGCCTTTCTTCTGGCTATCACCTCAGCACACAGGGTTTCGAAGCTACAGGCCCTCATGGCTGTGCAACCATTCCTCATTTTCCATCAGGACAGAGTTTCCTTATGAACCAATCCTACCTTTATGCCAAAGGTAGTATCCAGTGTAGCTTTGAATCAGACTATCCACTTACCTACCTTTTATCCTAATCCACAAAACAAAGGGGAAAGACTACTACATTCCTTGGACATTCACAGACAACTTTGTTACTACTTGGACAGAACAAAGCCATTCAGGAAATCTGAGCAACTCTTTGTGTCCTATGCTGTAGGTGCTCAGGGAAAGGCTATTTCCAAACAGACAATTTCAAAATGGATAGCCCACTGCATACACTTTTGTTACTCATTTCATGGAAAAACTGTGCCTGCATGCATCAGATCCCACTCCACCAGAGCCACAGCTACCTCTGCAGCCTTCCTCAGGGGGGTCCCCTACCAAGGACATTTTGGAAGCAGCCACCTGGAGTTCAGTGCACACTTTCTCCAAGCACTATCACCTCCCACTATACTCAAAATCTAGAGCGGGCTTTGCCACAGCAGTCCTGCAGGGCATCCTAGCCCCTCCTAGTTCCACTTAGTGCCTACCACCCTTACTTAGCTTTGGGATTCTACCCATCTGTTATGATTGCAGCTGTATGCACAATGAACATAGTACAGTTTTGTACCTACCATAAATGTAGATGTTTGAGTGCTCATACAGCTGCAGTCCAGGTTTCCCTCCCTCCATCCCCTCTTAGGACAGGCCTTATGACAAACACTTTTCATATAACCTTTTTGGGGTGTTTTTTTATGGTGTATTTGCTTGCAACTACTGTTTTTGATTTATCAACATTGCATCTTTGCATAACATTATGTTTGCCATCCTTCTGGGTCACCTGACATCTGGGGCAAGAAAAACTGAAGAAAATGGCGTTGGCTGCCTCTTTTATACCCCTGTTGCACTGACGTCAGGGAAGAAGCGACGACAACTGACGCCGGACCTAGACTTTGGAATTCGGCCAACCGAGGACCCACCTGACAGCAGGATAACCCATCTGTTATGACTGCAGCTGTATGAGCACTCGAACATCTACATTTATGGTAGGTACAAAACTGTACTTTGCCCCACCACCCCAGCTCTTCATTTGAAGAGGGGGTAAAAAAAAGTCTACTCTCATACTGGCAGACATGCTACCCAAATGTTAGATACACATCCCCTCCCTTCTGCCCCAAGTCTACAATGGAAGAGCAGAAAAAAGTCTGCCATCTGTTTCTGCATTGCACCCATATTCAGCTGAGGGGCATTAAAAAAAAATGTCTGCAGTCAGATACATAAAATACAGAGCTAGACAGGTCTTGTTTCTGTGTCCAACTACCAGAGTAAAAAACTCCCTCCTCCCTGAGCTGGCGGACACCCTACCCTGATATCCAGACAACTGGGTATGAAGGAAGTCAGCTAATGCCATGACATCAGTCTTTCTTGCCATTGGAGCCTGAAGCAAGTTGTGTGCGTGTCTTAGTCTGCACAAGTGTGAGAAATTCTTCTCAAGCTAAGTACCCTGTTGGTTTTTCTTACTTGTGACTCGTGTCAGATAAAGTTAACAATTGTCTCCTTTGTGGTAAACAAATCCCACATGGAGACTTTCATACCTTGTGTCTTGCTTGTTTAGGCCAAACCATTGTCATCCCTAACTGCCGTCTGTGCACCCTTTTTAATAATGGGACTATAAGGTGTAGGGCTGAAATCTTGTCTAAGCACCTTAGTCAACAATCCACTTCCCATCGCATGATGGCATTCATGGGTCATCCTGAGGTTGAGCTCAGTAAGTGAAAAAATGAAAAATGACCCAAACATAGGGCCTCGGATGAGAACCTTTCTTTGTCTACCAGATCCCAAAAGGCTCATTATTGCAGAGGAAGGACAGGCTCCTTTGCAGTCCCCTTCTGCAAGCAAGGTGGTGGTGTAGGCCGAGGAGACCCTTTCAGAGTCCAACATGCTGTTGGCTTCCTCATTTTCAGTTCAGACTTTGGCATTAAGTTCATCGGTTGGGTCCGAAGTCAATAAGCAGACCCCTGCTTCTTGTGAACGATCCTCAACTGACGCTATCCTTTCAGGGCATCCACCAACATTGGCTATTTCTTTCAAGGACTCTGGCATTAGCGTAGTGGACGTGCATAGGCCCAAGGCAAAAGCTGCTTCTAAAAAGAGCTCAACCTCAGGTTCTGTACCTAGGCCTACCTGCTCCCACCACACAGGTTATCAGGATTTAGCCAGGTTGGCCAAGGACCTTATTTCTTTGGTTAGAGGCAGGCTACCACCCCTAGAATCTTCACTAGGAAAAATGAAGGGGAACCATACACCTAAGACCTTTTCAGAACCCCCTGATTCTGATGAAGACTCTGAGCAGGAGGACTTTGTCCTGGAAGATTAACCCTTCCTTACCTCCTTTAAGAATTCTGATTCAGAAGAGGTGTTGCCTTCTGCTTCACCCCCTGAGGACGTTATCTTTGGGGAGATACTGCACGCCATGAGAGAGTTTTGACATTATCTTTGGGGAGATGCTGCATGCCATGAGAGAGTTTTTCCAGTGGCAGGCACAGGAGTACCCTCAAGCAAAAAGAGGGCCTGGGAGTTCCTTGATCTCCTTCAGCACAAACCTTTGACTATCCCTCCAGTTTTGTAAGTGGTAGAAGATGTCTTTTTGGAATCATCTCTCAATTTGGGCTCTATTCCCACAGCCCCTCTTAAACCAGACAGTTTTTACAGGGTACTGGACTCACATAAATTCCTTTTTAAGAAACCCTCTGCTAACCCAGAGGTTGTCTCCCCTGGCCCCAAAGGGGAGTTAGGGCTACTACTTCTAAAAGCCCTTTACTTACTGACAAAGAAAGCAGGGTCCTTGACAGATTTGGGAGGAAGATTTACACTTCATCTTCCCTGGCTATGAGGGCCCTCAGTTGCCAAGTCCATATGATAAAGTACCAGCATAGTATTTTGGAAAAAATGAAGCAAATGATTTCCTCCCTGGAGGACAAGAACACGAACACCTCCAAGGAATTGTTTGATCTCTGCCACTCCAGTTCCAAGGTAGCTGGGCACTAATTTCACTGCAGATATGATGTGCTAGAGGCATCTTCCTGAGCTACTATCTCTGGCCTGGTCATCAGAAGGCATTCTTGGCTTAGGGAACAGGCATTACCAGTGCATGTCAAATTTAATCTGCTAGATGCACCCCCTGGTAAAGGACTCCCTTTTTGGAGCAAATGCTGAGGCTATTTTAAAAAAAAGATTTTAAAGCAAAATCCATGTAAATGGTAATTTTTCCCACTAAACACTGATCTTTTCCCTCTGAATCAAAACCCAGTCAGAGGAAAACATGAAGGGAAAACTCTCCTAGGCAGCAATAGCAGAGGACAAGGCAGTGGTCCTTAGGAACACCCAGATCGGGGAGTTCTAGGCCACAGGGCCCTAGCAGACATCAGAAATGACTCATCCCCCTCCCAGCCCCCCAAAACCCCCAACCCAGGATGAGATGGGAAGAAGATTAGGAAGAAGAGTTTCCCTATTCAAAGAAAACTGGGCCCTCATCACCTCCAAAAATGGGTTCTAGAAGTAATCTCAAATGGCTACAATCTCACTTTCAAAGAACCATTATGATTCTCAGGCTACCCCAATGTGCCATAATACCAAAGGGCAGAGGCCATTTCTCAGATTAACAATCTGTGCTCTCACCCAGTGGAACCAGTACCAGACGAGCAAGGAAAATGGTTCAACTCCAGGCTATTCCTGGTCCCCAGGAAAGAAGGCTTCTGGCACCCTGTCCTGGATCTGTTCATCCTCAGTCAGTCCCTCATAGTCCCTAAATTCAAAATGCTTACTCTTTAAAAGCTTCTTCTCCTGATCACTCCTCAGGGTCTAATGGTCACCTTTGTGAAAGATGCCTACTTGACCAACCCTATAGAAGAATACTGCAAAGGTTTTCTTCACTTCAGAGCACACTTCAGAGCAGGTACCAGTCACTTTCAATTCTCTGCACTTCCCTTTTGGCTTCTCTACTGCATCTGGCCCCTGTGGTCACCTTCTGCAGAACAACAGCATCCAAATTTGCCCTTGTCTGGTAGTTAAAAAGATTCTGTTCCAGGAGCAAGCTTCACGCAGCCTGGAGTACAGATGCCTTCTCCTTCTTCTGGAGCCACCTATTTCTTTATGTATTTCCTGTTCTGCCTCTCCTTCTAAGGGTCGTCTTAAAAATCAGGGAAGAAGAACTGAGGGTCATCCTGATAGCTCCAGATTGGCCCCAGTAGCACTGGTAACCACTGCTACTGAATTTGACCAAAGAAATAAACCTTGGCAGTTACCCCAGAGAGTGGATCTGCTGACACAGGCAAAGGGAAAGTTCATGCACCCCAACCAGCAGACTTTCAGACTTTCTGCTTGAATAATTCATCAACATTCTACCCTGAGCACTCCCTGAGTAGTCAGGTGTCTAACATTCTCAAGAGTATAGAAGACCCAGTACTAGGAAAGCATAGTCTGCTAAGTGAAAATATTCTGTAATTTGGTGTCAGTAACAAGGCCTCAACATGGTTTCAACCAACATTTCAGCCATCTTAGAGTACCTCGCTATCTTGTTGGACAAAGGCCTATCCTACTCATCCATTAAGATTCATACTTCTGCCATTTCAGCCCACATCCCTTCTCTTTCTCCTATCTTTTCCCACCCCCTAATGAAACAGTTCCTTAGTGGAATGCTGCACATCAGACCTCCCAAGAGGCAGCCCACCCCTCCCTAGGACCTCAACTTCATTGTAGAAAAATTGATGTTACCCCTCTTCCCAACTAGCTGCTTCAGCTGATTTAAAATTCTTGACCTGGAAGACTGCCCTTTTACTAGCTATCACTTCAGCTAGTAGAGTCTCTGAGTTGCAAGCCTTCATGGCAGTGGAACCCTTTCTTATCTGCCACCCAGACAGAGATTCACTCGGAACTAATCCATCCTTTATACCCAAGGTGGTCACGGACACTTTCCTTAACCAAACCATACACTTGCCTACCTTTTTCCCTAAGCCACAGAAGAAGGGGATAGGCTCCTACACTCCTTGGATGTACACAGACAACCTTGCTTCCTCTGACAGGACTAAAACTCTCAGAAAATCAGAACTGTTTGTTTCCATTTGCCTTGGGCTCTGAAGGAAAACCAGTCTCCTAGTAAAGTCTCTCCTAGTGGACATCCCACAGTGTTTCCTTTTGTTACACTTAATTTGTTAGGGCACACTCGACTAGGGCCATTTTTACCTCCACTGCTTTCGTGAGGGGAGTACCTATCAAAGACATTTTGGAAGCAGCTACCTGGTCATTGGTACGCTACCATCTGTCAGCCTTCTGCAAGTCCCAAGCAGGATTTGCCACTGCTGTCTTGTAGGGCATTCTCTCTTCCTATTAAGACATCCACCCTCATCTCAGCTTTGGGAATCATCCCATAAGTCAGGACTGCAACAGTAAAGCACAGAGAACATAGTACAGTCATGTACACTTGACATTGATTGTATTCACTGTTGCAGTCTTCTATCCCTGTCTCCATCCCTCTTATTTTCCTTACAATAACAATGTTTCTCTCTGTCCTCCTCCTCTTCTAGAGGGACTCTCTGCTGGGATGCCCTACAGGTCCCCTTCCTCTAATCTGGTCCCTTGCTTAAGATTCATCTATGGGGCTCCTGTTTTCTAGGGGCAAGATGAAACTGATGTCATGGCATTGGCTGGCTCCCTTTATACCCAACAATACTGACGTCAGGGTAGGGCATTTACATTTATGGTAAGTGTACACCACTGTACTTTGCCACAGTTTATACTAAGCAAGGAGCACTACAGAGCTGAGCTATTAAGTTAACAAAAAGTAAACTTTTTTTCTTTTAAACTGTAGCAAACTGGCTGCTACATTACATCACTTTCTTTTGTGAATTTAAAACCTTGATGTTTGCTTAAGATTCTCAAGTATCTTTGTTGTTCTCTTTTGTGTGTCTACCTTTATAGTTTCATCTTCTAACTGATTTCTGCTAATGCACTACCTCATTCTTTTGCTGCCTTGGGTGTTCCTTGCATTTTACATTTGCCTACTTGGCTACTTTTATTGCACATCTCTAATCCTGCTATTAAACATAAACACACACACACAAAAAAAAAAAAAAAAAAAAAAAAAAAACTCAAAACAGCTTAATGGGCCCAATAAGTCAAATATCACAAAATACAGGTAAAAGTAGCTGTACCTGCCACATTTTTAAATTCAGAGATATACAAAGGATTTATAAAAATGAACAGGGAGGTGATTTAATTACATTTACTGAATTTGTTGAGTATAAGTGGATTAATTATTTTAGGGCTAACCATATACCTGGTCTTAGCACTATGAATAATGTAAAACCATTTTTAAAGATGAAAAGTTCATTTTAAAATTCTGGGTTATATGATTTTAAAGGTATTATAGTTTTAATTGATTTAACATAATTGTGACTGTCCCTACTCCTGGCCAATAATCAAACAGCCTCAATCTTCACCGCTGACACTGGTGATGGATGGCCACTAGGAACAAAAATGGAAACAGAGTATTTTCAGATGCAGCTGTCTGCACCAAGCACAATTTCACTTAAGACCACACTACTGACCTGGGGCTGGACTCACTCTATCTTCAAGCCCCAAACAAGACTCCACACTGACCACTTTGGAGCAGTGTGTCCCTGTTCCAAGCAGATGACACACACACACTTGGATATTTGATTTTCAAACAGACACATATACAACTGGGAAAGGCTGGCACAGATTTAGCAGCTGTGCCCCTTCTGCCCAGGCTATAAGGTAATTATGCTTCCACCAGTCAGCTACTGTAAGGCTCTCACAAGCTTACCCAATTATACTGAGCAAAATGTATACTAATACACATGGTAGAGTTTAACCAATGCAGTAAGGCTTTCAGGAGCAGCCACAGTGTCACGAAAATAAGCATAAAAGTATTCTCTAAAACACCAGCCACAACAAAAGGTACATAAATATTTAATAGTTAATATTTAATATTTAATATTTAATAGTAAAAATGTATTCACCAGCAACTGGTACACCACCTCTCCCTCCACAACATAATAGCAAACTGCCAGCATGGTTTTAGACCCCATCATAGTACCACCACTGCCCTTCTCTCCTTTATAGATACTATCAACAAAAATCGAAACAACCATTCTCTCTCCTCCGCTCTTTTCATTGATCTCTCAAAAGCTTTCGACATGGTTAACCACTCTCTCTTAATCAATATTCTCGAATCTCTTCCTTGTGATAAACTAGCCACAAATTGGTTTAAATCTTACCTTAACAACAGACAACAAGCAGTAATTTGGGAAAATCACATCTCTTCTCTCTTGCCCATTTCCATCGGAGTTCCCCAGGGCTCCATTCTAGGTCCAATTCTGTTCACCCTCTTTATAAACGATCTTCAGACTGCTATACCACAAGCTACCTGCATACAATATGCAGATGATTCTACTCTTATCTGCTCCGCACCTTCTTCTGCTGAACTGACCTCCTTAACACAAAATACCTTTAACAAAGTAGAAACTTGGTTTTCTAAACGGTTTCTCCTACTAAATGCAAAAAAAACTAAACTCCTCCTCTTCTCCCCCACCTCTCGGTCCCCCCCTTTAAACTTTACCATTTCTTCTAATAATGGCACTATCATCTCGCCTGATCCAACTACTAAACTTCTTGAAATAACCATTGACAATCATCTTTCCTTCGATCAGCACATAAACAACACCATCAAGGTTGTTAACAAAAAATTGGATCCCTATATCGTATTAAACCTTTTCTAACCCCAGCAACAAGAACCAAATGTGCTCAAACCCATCTCCTATCTACTCTCCTATATGCTTCTCCCATTTATACCAACCTCAAGAAAAACAATCTTAACAAACTTGAAACTTGCTATAATAACATAGCACGTTTCGCCACTAGTAACCCCTTTAGGACTCACCACTGTATAAATCTAAAGCAACTTGGCTGGCTCGAATTTCAAAACTACCTAAAATTCCTCAACTCACTATAGCTCACAACATATTACACCTACCTGACAACATCCCTATACTCTCTCAACTCCTAATCCCGTATAATAATCTGAACTCGCCGCTCCTCTAGTAAACTTATGACTAAATCAATAAAGGCAAACAACACAGCAGGTTGTTCTCTTTTCACTAACACTATAGGTAAATGCTGGAATCTCTTACCTTGTGACATAACTTTGACTACATCCCTGCCTCAATTCAAACAGAAAATTAAACTGTACTACCTAAATCATTGGCTTTGTTCCTGCAGTACACCAGGCTAACCTTTTTCTTTCTCATACATCTCTCCTTCACTCTTCCTATTAGTATCTGTCTTATTTCTTCTCCTTTTACAGTACTAATCGACCTAGGTACATTCTATGTAAAATTGCTAATATGGTATTAACTGCTCATCGAAATGTGCTTCTCCTGAATCTATCTTGCATTCTGTGTGATGTTATGATTTTCTAATTTGTTACTTATAAACATTTGTAATATTTTGTAATGTACTTAGTATTTAGTGGAGCTTTTCTCCTCGGGCCTCTGCTGAAAATGGACATGTATCCAGCCAGACTAGCCCGGTCAACAAATGTAAAATAAATAAAATAAATAAAATAGTAAATAATAAAATAGGAAACATGAGAATACTGAATATCTAATTACAATGAACACCAGAGTTTCACCACAGGAGATATAAAAAATAACACAGTTGGATAGATTTGCACATATTCAGAAAAATAATACTCTGACTAATGAATTACTGTTCCCCAGTTAAGTTACTTACTACAACAAGGCAAGATGATTAGTGTTGAGTTGTTTAATACAGCAAGGCGCAAGATGAGGTGTGTGGATGTTTGAGATATTTGTGAGAGATCCTTTCTGTCAGGTTCCTAAGAACAAAGTACTACTGCGAGAGTTTTATCATATCTTTTACTAATATCTAAAAATTCATGTCAGTGCTTGTTATAGAATGAAATCACATCTGGTCACCTGACATTGGTACAATACACACCTAGAGGTTTCCTAATATCTGTTGCAGCATCTGAAAGCTATAAAACAATTTCATAAACTTCCACTCTTCCAGGGTATTAATTAGTTTACCCCTAAGGACAATACAGTAGGATTCCTAGTCCTGGTTTTCCCAGACATTTTTGTCTGGGTCTGCAATCAGACCTGTAAGATGGTCTTTATGGCCTAAATGAGCCCATTTAATTTTCAACCTGTTTTTCAAAATTAGTTGGACTGAGATTAACCTCTTCCCTTCCAGAATTCTCTGTTAAAACATATACATTTAACCAGTTATAGTACTGTTTGACATACATGTATATCTCTTTTATGTCCAATAGGACCCACTGTTGATGCATTTTAACACAAGCAACTTTACAAATACATTTTTAACACAGGCATCTGTACAAATCAGTGTGATAGTCAAATGACATAAAATTCTTTACAAAACTCCATCTAGCTATACTGGCATATATTACACATGCACTGCTCTACTTTCCCTGGCACAGATGGCAATACCTCATTTCATCACAGCAATTATGTAATTATTTAACTGATTTTTGCTGTCATATGTATATATATAAAATATATACACACTCATACATGTGTTTGAATTGTTTTTATTCAAAGGAAAGTCATTATCAAAAAATTGAGGCGAATGGAAGATGACAAGATAACTGAGATAGAAGAGGACAGAGTGGATGGACAAAAAAGGCTGAGAAGAAAGCAGAAGAAAAACCAATGGATTAGAAGTAAAGAAAAGAAAGGATAAAGATAAATGAAGTGGCTCTCCCTTAACCCCTTTCCTCTAGCCTTATGTTTATCTCTATTTCTGAAGTCATTAAAACATCTACTGTGACATTAACCACGTATACCCTTTTGTGTATCTGCTTCCCCAAAGTGTAATTCTAGCACCAGTCATATCATGACTTCAGATACTTAGCATGGCTTTAGGCCTCAGCATGACACTGACACAGCATTCCAGGACATGGCCAACTTCATCTGAGTTCAACTTGACTCTAAGTCAGTACTACTCTCATAGACTTATGAGAGTCCATCACCACCTTAGCTTTGTACAAACATAGTTCGGTAATTCTTTGTATACAGGCTTTTAGGTGGAGCAGTTCTGTATATTTCTTACTTATTGTTTACAAAGGTTATGTATTGGAGATGCTTTTTTAATATATACAATCTGTGAATGACATTTTTCTTAGCTTAGGTAAAACAACAAATGATCAAACATGCAGAAGATACCATAATTTCTCTTTCTGGATTTTCTTTGATCACCATCAACTCAAAACTACAGAATTTATTTATATATGCTCCCAAGACTGAGTAGTCAGATAGGAGCCTACTTTTAAATGCCTCAGAAACTAAAGAACCAGTGTTGTCTATTTTCCCGTTTCAAACATAGGGGTCGTCAAATCTGACCTCTGTGTCTAAGCTGAATCTTCTTCATATCCACAGCACTGACTACTCCTTATCCATAATTCCCTGTACTCTACCTTAGCAGTTCAAATCTCATATACCACCTAAGTATTTGGATGTGTCAGAGGAGCTCTCCATAACATTGTGTATCTGTACTTTGATATTTGACTTCCTCCGCTTACTGAGAGGGTTTTCACACAATGTACTGAAAGTTCTTGTAATTAGCATAGTTTCTGTACATATATATTATATGGAATTAGATAGATATAGTTGTTGGAGTTACTTGTAGTTAGTTTAGTTTAGCTAGGATAGTGCATGTGCGCATTTAACTTCATAATGTATATTTTCTTTAAAACAATTCTAACACTTCCACCCTTTCTGCAGAAACTAACAAGCCATTTTCTGGTACCCAAGAGTAGCAATTACTTCACCACTAAGCACAATAAAGCAGGAGCCCAGCCAAGGCTTTTCACAGACATTGCATCTCTGGCTGCATTCTGACTGGTGAGATAAAATCATTAAGACCTAAACCAAGTCATTTAATTTTCAGGCTATTTTTCTTAAGATTAGCTGGGCTGAGCTTAACCCCTTCCCTTCTAGTATCCTCTGTTAAAATATGTACATTTCATCAGTTACAACAATACAGTCTGACAGACATGTATATTTATTTTCTGTCCAGTAGGACCCACTGTTGATATATTTTTAATACAAGCAACTTTACAAATGCATTTTTAACACAAGCATCTGTACAAATCAGTTTGATATTCAAATGACATATAATTCCTTAAACTATATCATAAGCAATGCATATGTATAAAAATTCTTAACAATTACTTATATTGCTTCTGTTACTCAGCCAAAATGAGTTTTATTTTTATCATATTATTCAACCCTGGTTGTTTATTGACCTCTAGCGTAGTACTCCACTTATATTCTGCTATTTCAAGTTTATTATTGGTATCCCCACCTCTAAAGTTCCTATACATTACTTCTAAAACCTTAATCCTAAAATCATGCATTTGACCCTGATCCATAATATGTTTTGCTAAAGCATTTGTTATTCTAGTCCTTCTAATTTCTGATTTATGCTCAATAATACAGTCCTTTAATCACTTCAAGCATTTTCCTACATAAAAACTCGCACATTTTACATATGTCCCTAGATAGACTATTTGTGCAGTGTTGCATGTTGCTTGACATCTAATTTGATATTTCCTTTTTGTTATGGGATTTTGAAATAGTAATAGCTCACATATATTCTTACAACTACAATTATGACAGCGAAGTATGCCATACTTGCTCAATACTGGAATTGTAAGATTACTATTAAAATCTTTATAGCATAACTGTCTTTTAAGTTAACGCTGTTTCTGTAGGTAAATCTTGGTTTATCACCCAAAAGGGCTACTAACTCAGGCATAGACATCAATACTCACATTTTTTCTCGAATAATAATCTCTACTTTTCCTGACATGTTATTATAAGTTGTAATATAGCGAATCCTGTTATTACCTGTAATATTGTTCCTTGATTGAAATACATCTTCTATTCCTTCACTAAAAAAGGTCATGCTGTTGTTAATCTTTTATCTAACACATCATTCATAACCTCTACAACTAAAGCTCTATTATATCCTCTATTCATAAAATCACATACTAACTCTTCCATTTGTTCTTTACATTTAATTTCATCTGTATTAAGTCTGCTAACCTTCAAGAGTTGACTTTTTTTATTATTCCACGGTAAATATGCCTGGCATGCATACTCTTAGCTTGGGTATATTTATTCGCTTGAATTTCTTTCTTAAATACACAAGTTTTAAAAGAATCAAATTCCTTAAATAGATGAACATCTAAGTATGCCATACTGTTATAAGAAAAATTCATTTTAAACTTCAAAAATGTCATAGTATTATTTAAATATTCAACAAAATCTAACAAACACTGTTGATTTCCTTTCCTTATCATAAAACAGTAATCTGCAAAAAGTTGATAAAACAATACATTTTTTTAAATGGGTCAACAGAACTATTAATATATTGACTTTTCCACTGATTCAGCACTATGTTTGCATAGGTGTTAGCCATGGGAGTCCCCATGGCTACCCCTGCTATCTGCAAAAATGGCTGACCATTAATTAGAAAAAATTTTTAGTAAGAACAATTTTTATTAAACTACATACATTTTCTGTCATTCTACCAGCCATATCAGTATTATTATGTAAAAACTCATGTACGAATTCAATGCCATAGTCATTAGGAATAACTGTAAAAAGTGAGTTTGTCAAGCGTAACCATCACTCATTTTCACTTCTATTTTTATACCATGTATAGAGCTTAGTCAAAAAGTCCCCCGTATCTTTTATATAACTGGGGCACAAAGATAAATATTTACATTTTATCTTTTTTGGAGGCTGACAAAAACAGAAAATATGCCTCTGACATACAACTATCATTTCTGATATACAAGATAATTGTTTAACAATTTTTACAGTAATTCATTCTGATAATCTAGTGCAAATTTCCATCTTATGTTATTCCAGGATGCAAATTTCCATCTTATGTTATTCCAGGATGTCTTGATTTCTTATGAAAAAAGTAGAGTGATTGAGGAAAGAGTTCACCTAGGATTGTAACAGTTTCATTTGGCTGCCATATGGTGGAGAGATGTACCGACTATGCCAAACTGTAGTAGGTGAGGTGATAGGCACCAATTAACTCATTCAGTCTCCAGGTCATTGTACATCTGATAGTTTTCACAGTTTCTTCTCTCATATCTCAGTATAATCACCACAAAGACCAGAAGTGTGGCACCCTGAATCCCAGCCAAGAGGAAAAAGTAATAATCCATATGGCACTTATTGATGTTGCCTAAAACAAGAAAGAAAGAAAAAAAAAGCCATGGAAGTGAAAAAGGCTTATTGCAGATATGTATTTACAATTTGATGACTGGATAGGAGAACTGGGTTACTGATCCTTTTCAGACAGTAATCATGTAAATTGTACAGTAAAATCAGTTTACTATAAATAATTGTGGTATACAAAAATAAATGTTTACAGTAATTCACATATACAATGTTACAGAAATTACTCATACAAATTATAAGTGAAGATGTAGTGTAGCACATTCAGTATGTAAAGATGCAAATAGTTCTCATACTACAAATAACAGTATAGATAATTTGTAAGTAAATGCACATTTTTAGTCCCTACTTCACTTCTTGAAATCCTGTTTGTTTTAATGCAAGAGAGGTTTTGGATATCACACCCCATCCAAACTGTCAGTGCACTTCAACCTTTGGGAATATTGTCTTTTTGGCAAGTGAAACATTTCTGGCACTTTTTTAGTGCAGTCATAGTATCAATTCACACTAAAGTGAACATTCTATTAGGTAGCTGATTCAGTATGGGTTAACTTTCTGGTGGTAAATGTTAGGGGTGCATGTCAAAAAATATTTGATATGTATGAATGTCAAATGAAATAAGGTCGAAACTCCAACACTGATGTAAATGATATGTAGGAGTAAATGGGAACATACAGTGTGCAATTGCAGTACAGTGGGGATTGGGGAATTGGCCCCTTCCTTGTTTGATGTGCAGGGCAGTAAATCACTCACATAGTGGTTTACCTGCTGTTTTCCTATCACCAGTGGAGCTGTCATGATTGAAATACAGTGAATGTTTCTCAGAAGACTGTGGCAATCAACATGAAAATTTGGGGTGCACCCTCTAGGATCCTTCAGTCTGGTGGTCAATCCCCCAGAATGTTAATGCCACTGCACAGCATAATCCCACCAAAGAACCCCATCATTACCCTAAATAAAGGTGATGCACCCTCAACAGGTATTAACCACAGCTCCAACCCAGCATGTAAGTGTCACTTGGCTACAGTTTTTGATGTTCTGAATATCAGTATCACCAACGACAGTGAAACAATCTAAACAACTCACCCTCTGGCCTAACAGTGGACAGTGACTGTCACAATCAACATTATGGCTCAGATGTCTGAATGTATTTGCTGCAAGAAGAGAAGTAAAATCTTTTTAACTTCTTGAGAAACTCCGCTATGCGCTCATAAAATAGACCATTCCAAAGGACTTTTTTCCTCTGTGTTGGAAAGTAGATGTCTAATTTCCCAATTGTTTTTTCAAGGAAGCTAGATTTTATTCAAGTCTGAGATGATAATGTTTGAGATGAGAAGCTGAGTTTCAAGCATCCATGTGATAATGGGCACAAAAGAGCCAAGGCTGTATTTTGATAGCTAGGCTGGTTAAGGTAGACAAGCTGCATCCTGTACTTCATGGGCTGCTCATCTCTTGAATATGCGTGATATAAGTGTAGTGGTACACATCAAAGTTAATACTTCTCATAAACAATCTCATTTACTTGTTTCTTAACAAATAATTAGGAATGATTTATGAATGGAGCCTTGACTATGACCCAACAGATGGTCAAGTAGCAGACCTAAATTTTGGGAGAACCAACACTGTGGAGGGGAATGATCCAGCATTTAACACAATCTCTTCCTCCTGGAGGTTGGTAGGGAAGTTTACCTTTTCAGCAACATCTGGGCACCATCTATGGGAGACTGAAGGTGAAGTTCTCTCAGTTGCACACACCTTACCTGCCTATTAGCTATAGGACTAGTGCTGAAGATACATAGTGGACACTTGTGAAAATAGTGTGACATGCAAAGGATCACTACATGCTCAGCCCTTCTGTGACAAAACACTTCTGCCAAATTAATTTCACCTTCAATCCATCAATCCATTCCCTGTCTGCAGTATGCATATTGTTCCCCTTTCCTTATTCTCTGCTACTAAGGGGTACTAACCTTAGAAACCTTAGAACTGGAAGTGCCCACAAAGCCATTTTCCTTGTAAAGGATGAATCCAACTGCTGAGAATGTTATGTATGGCAATATCTAATGACGCCCACCTAAAGGAACAAGAGATGCAGGAAATGCATAAAGGGTAATTTGTTTAAAGGAATTTGTCTTGTATGTTGTTAGAATTTTTGTTTAAGCTGGGAAATTATGGTACAGGCCCCTATTTATTGATTACTTGATTAACTGAGTTTGGTAGCAACAGCTTTAAAATAAAAGGATACTATTTGTAAATACTGGAACTGGCTTACTGGTGGTAATACACTGATCTGTCGGCAACTAAATGTAAATTTTCATATCACACAGCACCAGTTTTAAGTTAAAGGTTAGGAAAACACAAATGGACATGTCCTAATGGACCTAAGAGTGTAGCTCCTAGGAGCAAATTAGATGCTTATTTTCAGTATGGCCATTGCATTCAGTTTTGATGTGTAATAAAAACTACATTTCCATCAGAATGTACTGACAATATTCATATATATATATATATATATATATATATATATATATATATATATATATATATATATTCAATATCAGGAATTTTGTAACAAGAGACACTGAGAGCATGATCTATTTATCCACTTGTGTTTGTGGGTCATTTTATGCAGGTATGATGGCTAGGGCATTTAAAATGTATGTTAGTGAATGTATGAGTGACATTAGATGTCACAGACAGAATAATGCATTATACAGACATCTGAAGATAGATCCCTTATCAACAGTTACCTTTATCACTATAGAGAAGGTTTTAAAACCATCAGTTTGGGACACATTGTTTATCAAAAAAGAAAAGATGTGGATTGTTTGCCTAGGTGCCATATTTACTCCAGAATTAGATGACACTTTTAAAAAGTTTGTGTTTTGCAACCTTGAATGTTTTATATGTATGTTTTGAAGATGCAGCAGTTAGCATTGTCGCCTCACAGCAAGAGGTTCTCCTGTTCGATTCTCTGCTGGAGTCCGCATGTCCTCTATGTTGTCGAGTGACGTTTAAAGACATGCAGGTAGGTGTGTGTGCATGAATGGGTATGCCTTCTTTGAAGGTTGGGCATCGGGCTGGCAACTCAGCACCGCAAAAAATCCACTGCCAATTATTAGCGGACTGGAGTTCTGCTGTGGCAACCCCTAACCGGGAAAAGATGAAAGACGAACAACAACAACATGTATGTTTTGAAGATGCAGTATGCAGTATAATGCTTGGTATTTGTTTAAATGTTAACGTTTTTGTGAATGAGATATCCATATAATTTGCTGTACAATAAACTGTGCGTATAAAAAGTAATGTTTTAAGTAGGTCTCAAATTTAATGACTGGTAAAGCAAAGGCGAAACTGGTCTCTCTATAATTGTGTGCCATTGTCAACAAACATTAAAAGTTAAAAAGATATCGTTATGGGGTACTGGACTTTGGGTGCATGTAACAAGGTATAATAAAATATTTTTGTTGTTAGGTCCATTTGCTTGTGTTTAGTGAGTAAAAGAAAGTACAATCACCAAGAGTGAAGTGACTTTTACTTTACTAAAATCATCCTGTAGTTAAACACTCCATTTTATTGCACTTTTTTCTGTTTTACATTTTAATTTTAATAAAATTACTTATTTCCTTTTCATTTAGCTTAGACCTGCAACTTTTATTTATACATTTTGTTTAGTTGCCCTTACTTTACCTTAAATAATTTCTACGTTTTAGGTTACTTAGTGGGAGAAGTCCTACTTAATTTTATCCAAAAGTAGTGTGTCTTTATTTAGTAGCTGGAGTGCTCTGAAAATAGTTTGTGTGTTTAAGTATGTTTTTGAACTAATTAATTTGGAAATATCTTACTTTAAATGTTAACAAAATTCTAAATCCAGCCTCCTCCTGAAATTGTGACAGGTAGCTGTTATTTTTCTTCTAGAAGAGAAGGCATCCTGTTTTCCAAGGAAAGTTTTCAGTGACTAATATATTAAGATGATTCTGATGCAGTCATTACAGTGAGGGTCTGTTGCATAAGGGGATTTGTCTGGCTTTGGGGCTTGCTTCACTAAAGTCACGTCTGCTGTCAACTACAACGTATCTAACTGATGTATAGTTCGTGAAGCACGAGTTATATTCCAGTTCCCTCTCTCTTCCAAAGAAGTATTGTTCTGCAGTTACCAAAACCATAACAGATCATTCTGCAGGTTTGGGGGGTGGTCACCATTTGAAACTGGGATGTCCTTCAAGGATGCATCTGCAGTCCTTACAAATGGGTTGTCCTGTCATCAGGCAGCCCTTCGGTCGGCCAGATTACAAAGTCTGGGTCTGGCCTCGGCTGATATCGCACTTCACCCGACGTCATAGCTGCAGTTCTTCGGGTATAAAGGCATCAGCCGATGCCATTTTCCTCAGTCTTTCTTGCCGCGTGGCGCCCGAAGCAGAAGCTGTTCGCAAGTGCCGGTCGGTCAGAACCAGAGATTACTACTACCGAAGACTTCTAAAAAGCTAAGTACCCCATTGGGGACTCTTTCTTGCCTCAGCCGATGTCAGAAAAAGTGAATAACTGTTTAACTTGTGGGAAACAAATACCTCATAAAGATTTCCACTCTTACTGCTTACCTTGCTTAGGCCCAGACCACGACGTAGCAGCTTGTCTAGCCTGTGCTTCTTTCAACCGACGGACGCTTAGACGTCGGTCGGAATTTGCTGAAGAGTTTTTCGGCTCCGCTTTTGCTTACATTATGCCGTCGGATACTCCGACTACACAAATTTCTAAAAAGCGCAAGGAAAAGGACCGACACTCGCGGTCCGCGGTTTCGGCCAAAACCACGGTTAAGCCAACCGCGAGTGTTCGGTTTCAGCTGAAACCGAGTCCACGGTTCTTCCTTCGGCCGAAAGCTTGCCTTCTACCGAGGCCTCATCCAGCTTGGCAGAATCTGCTACTGAAATCCCACCCGCTCTTGCAGGCTCACAGGATTTATCTGATACTATCCCTTTGGATATTTCTACCCCTGCACGTGGAGCTGCTAGGCCACCTGCATCCATGTCGATTAAGGCCTTTGCCAGGGCTAAAGCAGCAAAAACTACCAAAACTGTGCCTGCTAAGACCCCCTCTCACAGGCCTAGCTCTAGTTCACAAATGCTTAGTCTAGCAGAGGATCTCATTTCTTTGATCCGGGGATCCCAACCACATCCAGACAGGGCCTCTCACCCACCTCCAGAAAAGAGGACTAGAGTAGAGCCCCCTGAGCCAGTTTCTTCAGATGACTCCTCTGATGAATCAGATAATTCAAACCCTCCAGAGGGCCCCTTTTCTCCTTATGAGGACTCGGATGCAGAAGAATCCATTCCTACTGCCTCTCCGCCTGAGGAATTTTCTTTTGGGGAAACCTTGCATGCTATGAGGGAACAATTTCAATGGCAGGGCCAGGATTTTTCAGACTCTAGGAAAAGGCTTAGAACCTTTTTGCATTTGCCACAGCATAGGCCTTTAGCCATTCCTCCAGTACTTACTGTTGTGGATGATGCATTTAATGATGCTTGTACTGCTCCTGATTCTCTTCCTCCGGCCCCTGCTAAGCCCGATAGGTACTACAGGGTTCCGGACACACATTATCATTTGTATAAGGCCCTTTTGCAGATCCCAAACTATCTCCCAGGGACCCAAGGCTGTAGCAGCTACCTCTGCCAAAACCTCCTCCCTCTGAAAGGGAATCTAGGGCCTTAGAGAGATGGGGTAAAAGTTTACACTTCTGCTACTCTTTCAGCTAGGGCCTTGAACTGTCAATTCCACATGATTCAGTATCAGGAATTTATGTTAGACCATTTAACTAAAAAGCTGTCCTCGGATGAACCATTAGACAAAAAATCTGTACAGGAAATGGTACATAACATTCAGCAGGTCAGTAATCATTCCTTAAAATGTGGCTATGATGCACTGGAGGCTTCCTTTAGATCAGCCATGACTGGCACAGTGATCAGAAGACATGCATGGTTAAAAGAGCAGTCCTTACCAGACCATGTTAAATCAAAGCTCCTAGATGCTCCCATGGATAAGCTCAATTTGTTTGGCTCCCCTGCACAGCAGGTGCTGAAGAAGGTGGAAGAGAAAGCAAAATCTGTCCAGACAGTCAAGGATTTCTTGCAGGTCCAGCCTCCAAGGTTTAGCAGGAACTGGCCTTCCAAGAATTGGTCCTTTCCAGACACCTCCAGAGCTCCGAGAGGCAGGAATAGGCGCTCAAGAGGCAGAGGTCAATCCAGAGGTGCCTACAGGGGACGTCAGTGGCAGGCTAACAACCAGCGAGGTACAGCCACAGATCCAGCCACCACCACTTCCACAGGACAATCACAGTGACTTGGCTCTGGCACCGCCTACCAGGGAACAACTACAAGCACCCTTAGGCGGGAAGCTAGCCTTATTTTCAGTAAACTGGCATTACATCACAGGAGACAAATGGATTTTACAGGCAATAGACCAAGGTTACAGGTTTCACTTCCATACTCTACCAAGGAAGAGAGGAATGCCAAACCTACCTCCAAATCAGAAGAGAGGAGCTCTAGAACAAATAACTCGCTTACTAAGGATGAGAGCTGTAGAAAGGGTACCATCTATGGAACAAGGGCAAGGATTTTACTCCAGACTCTTCCTGGTACCAAGAAAAGAAAACCAATGGAGACCTATTCTCGACCTGTCCGCTTTAAACACATGCCTCATTGTTCCAAAATTCAAAATGCTGACCCTACAGCAGCTTCTTCCCATGCTGGGCAAGGAGTCTTGGCTGGTAACTCTAGATCTCAAGGAGGCATACCTGCACATCCCCATACGACCAAATTGCAGAAGATACCTCAGATTTCTTGCAGGATCAGAGCATTATCAATTCTCAGCATTGCCCTTTGGCTTATCTACTGCACCCAGAGTATTCATGAAATGCCTGGCATCAGTAATTGCTCATTGCAGGCTTCAGGGAATTCAAATTTACCCTTACCTGGACGACTGCCTGTTACAAGCGGACAACAAAACAAATTAACAAAAGATTTGGAAAGGGTCATTCATCTACTACAAGCCCTGGGATACACAGTCAATATAAAAAAGTCAAGGCTGATACCATCCCAAAGGATAACCTTCTTGGGTGCAGATCTGGACACATCAAAACAAATGGCATTCCTGACGGTAGAAAAACAAGAGCAACTCCCTCTCTACTTCATGGCATTAACAAAGCAGAACCAGCTAACAGCAAGAAAAGTCCTGCAAGCCCTGGGTTACATGGCATCCTGCATAATATTGATTCCACATGCCAGACTACATATGAGGAAGTTACAGTGGTACCTAAGGAATTTATGGTCTCAGCACAAACACAGCCTAGAAACCCAAATTCCAATAATTCCATGCCTGAAGCAAGAATTCCAATGGTGGGCTCAGGCCTGTCAATCAAACAAAGGACTGCCCTTCCACAACACTCAACCAAGCCAGACCATCACAACAGACACCTCAGACCTCGGTTGGGGGCACACATGCTGGACAAGTGCATACAAGGCTTATGGACTCAAGACCAGCTGCACCTACACATAAATCAAAAGGAAATGCTGGCAGTAAAACTGGCAATTCAGACGTTCAGACCATTTCTTCGACGGGGTCAACTGTTGAAAAGGACGGACAACACCACAGTTATGTGGTACATCAACAAACAGGGAGGCACACATTCATACCCTCTATGCCGGATGGCAATGGACCTCTGGAATGTGGCCCTGAGCTTCAACATTCAGTTACAAGCAATTTTTGTGCCAGGAAAAAAAAATATACTAGCAGACATCCTAAGCAGAACTACCACGGATGCCCACGAATGGATGCTGCATCCGGACATCTTCAAAACCATTACAGGGAAATGGGGACTACCAGAAATAGACTTATTTGCATTCCCACACAATCACCAACTGAAAAAATTCTGCACAAGGACGTACCACCCACTTGCTTGGAAAGTGGACTCCTATCTTTCAGTTGGATAAACCTGACAGCATATGCATTCCCACCTCTTCCTTTGATGCACAAGGTGCTATTGAAGATCAAAGAAGACCATCCAAGGATCATCCTGATAGCTCCAGACTGGCCAAGGCAACATTGGTACCCATTACTGAGGAGTATGTCTTGGGAACAAATATGGCCTCTGCCCCTAGTTCCCTTGCTGTTAACACAGAACAACTTCAAAACCCTGCATCCAAACCTGAAAACACTGCAGCTGGCTGCATGGAACATTGCATAAGACCAAATAACCCAGATTTATCTCAAAGGGTTAAAGACATTATCTTGGAGGCTCGCAGACCCTCAACAAGAAAAAATTATTCAGCAAAATGGAAAAGATATCTCATTTGGAGTACTGCAAAAGGAGAGAATGTGTCACTGGTAAACATAGCTAACATCCTGGAATACTTGGCAGAGCTCTTCCACAATGGCCTGTCCTATTCTTCCATTAAGATTCATGCATCAGCTATTTCAGCAGAATACAACTTGGATCCTCCAGTCTTCTCACATCCTCTGCTCAGGCAGTTTCTGAGAGGAATTAAAAATGTAAAACCACCTAGGAAGCCACCATTGCCAGCATGGGACTTGAACTTTGTGCTAGAAAAGTTGACACTCCCTCCTTTCGAGCCAGCAGCAACAGCAGAATTACAGTACTTATCATGGAAAACTGCTTTCCTGCTTGCAATCACTTCAGCAAGAAGGGTATCTGAACTACAGGCATTAATGGCAGTACAGCCCTTCCTGATCTTCCATCAAGATAGAGTGTCCATGAGAACTAATCCTACTTTTATGCCAAAGGTGGTCTCCAGGGTATCCTTAAATCAAGCTATCCACCTGCCTACATTCTTCCCCAACCCACAGAACAGGGGAGAAAGACTGTTGCATACCTTGGATGTACATAGACAATTACGTTACTACCTGGACAGGACCAAGGGCAATAGAAAAACTGACCAGCTACTGGTAGCATATGCAACAGGAATGGAAGGAAAAGCAATTTCAAAACAGACAATCTCCAAGTGGATAGGAAATTGCATTAGATTTTGTTATTCCTACCATGGGAAGAAAACTCCAGAAAACATCAGGCCTCACTCTACATGGGCTACAGCCACTACCACAGCTTTTTTACGAGGAGTGGCTACCAAAGACATTTTAGAGGCTGCTACTTGGAGCTCCGTGCATACATTTGCCAAGCATTATAATTTACCCTTATACTCCAGATCCCGAGCAGGTTTTGCCACTGCTGTTTTGCAAGGGATCTTAACTACACCATAATCTTATTTCTCCTCCTCCCCGAGTTTGGCTATGGTATTCTACCCATTTGTAAGGACTGCAGATGCATCCTTGAAGGACATAGTACAGTTTTGTACCTACCATAAATGTAGATGTCCGATAGGCATGCATCTGCAGTCAGGATTACCCACCCTCCTTCCCTCTGTGGTACTCCTAGGGTATTTGCCCATCTTGTAGCTAGCTGGGGTATCTATTATGGAGTATTTGTTTGTATATATGTACATACATGCTTACTTTTTGTTTGCTCTCTACTGTTTGGAACCATTTGCATTTATCCAAATTTAGCCTTCCTAGAGGGCACCTGGCATCTGGGGCAAGAAACACTGAGGAAAATGGCGTTGGCTGATGCCTTTATACCCGAAGAACTGCAGCTATGACGTCGGGTGAAGTGCGACATCAGCCGAGGCCAGACCCAGACTTTGGAATCCGGCCGACCGAAGGGCTGCCTGACGACAGGACAACCCATTTGTAAGGACTGCAGATGCATGCCTATCGGACATCTACATTTATGGTAGGTACAAAACTGTACTTTTCTTCTTACCACCTAATAAGTTACTTGACCTCTAAAGCAGAAATCAGTTACCTGAGAACTTGATATGAAGGAGCAGATCTTAAAGTGGTGCATCATTAGGTCACCCTTTCAACTCCAGACCCCTACCAGTTCAATCAACGGTGTGTCACCTGTTTCTGGCTGCCTGGCCTGTATGTTTTGATCAGTTTACTAGGGAATAAAGTATTTAAAAGTTACAGTACACGTCTTTGCCATTTATGTTCTTGACAACTGGTGATATTGCTGGTCCTAATCTGCCTATTAGAAAATTTTAACAGGCATGTATTTGGACTCTGCTTCAGGTCTGTTACTGAGACTTGTTTACAAAAATCATTATAGCATTACTATAGTAAGTTGCCTCAATATTGCATTTTCCCTAAACTCAGTTGTAGAAATTTCCACTGCTGGTTAGTTTGCACACCATAACTGATCAGGTGAGATCTGACTCAAGGCAGTATAGAGATCAAATGGTCCACTGCACCTACCTATAGTGATTAAGGACTCTGTCCACCATTTTGGCAGCATTTGTTCTGATCTTGTAGTGTACTTTGTGCTGGTACCTGTAGGATGTTATTGTCTTCTCATTTTGGAACCGTTAAACTCTTTATGTACTGTGCTGTGGAATAGTGGCCAAAGCTGGAAGTAGTGGGACATCAACTTATCCATTCTGTTCACTCTGGGAAGTCTATCCATGGAGTTTAAACTGTGTATCCTAAGACAGTAAATCTACTGGTTTTGCTGAAGCAGTGCTTTTCTCTTCCTCAGAAATAAGACTCCATGTACAAAACTGCTGCATTATACCAAGAATATCAAAATAATATATTGAAAATGTTTTGTTTCCGCCATCTTGTCACTTATGTCCCTTCACCCAACAACGTTCCTCTCTTTGTAACTCTGCTTAGTGTGATTACCCAGTAATCACATATTTCAAGAAATGTGTATGTAAATAATAAAAATACTTTATTTTTTGATGTTCTTCGTCTTCCATTGCTGCAGTCCTTACTATTGGGTATAGTCCGCATCCAGTGTGAATAACTGTATTTCTTGTGGGAAACAAATACCTCATAGGGATTACCATACATTGTGTATACCTTGTTCTTTAGATGGCTCAGTGGAGCCAGAGGTTTGAGTCTCAGGCAGAAACTTTACTGTTACAGGATGTACCTCTCAGGAGGCAGGCCAGGCTGAGGGGCTTCTCAGGTAACTATTCTTCCCTCTCTTCCCAAAGTAGTTAGAGCCTCTCCTTCTGTTGCCAAAACTTTCTGTACCTAAGAAACATATGCTTAAAATGGCAGAAGATTTGATTACTATGATTAGAGGTTCTATGGGCCCTCCTGATAAGAGGCCTAGAGTGGAACCAGAGTTTGACAGTTTTGAACAGGGTTCAGGGGCTTCTGAATCTTCTGGAAGATTTGCAGGAGTATCCTCATTATTCTGATTCTGATGTGGATGATGCCATTCTCCTCCTGAGGATTTTTCATTTTCAGAGACTCTGCATTCCATGAGGGAGCACTTTAAATGGGAAGGCCAGGATTACTCTGATTCCAGGAAGAGGCTTAGGGAATTCTTGTTTTTCCCCAGCATAGGCCCTTAGCTATACCGCCTGTGTTGAATGTGGTGGAAGATGTTTTTGCAGAGGCTTCCCTGAACCCTGATTCTTTGCCTCCTGCTCCTGTTAAACCTGATAGGTACTATAGGGTGAAGCTCATAAGTATTTGTTTAAGAGTCCTAGGGCGGACCCAGAAACTGTTTCTCAGGGGCCTAAAGGTGTTAAGGCCTCTGTGGTTAAGAATCCTGTTCCCACTGACAAAGAGGCAAGGGCGTTAGATAGGTGGGGTAAGAAAGTGTATACTTCTTCCACTCTAGCCATGAGAGCGTTAAATTGTCAGTTTCACATGCTGAAATATCAAAATTATCTCCTTTCACAATTGAAATCTAAGGTGGATGCTTAAGGTATTGATTGTAAAGACTTGCTGGATTTAGTTTATGTGTCTGAACAAGTGGGCAAGCATTCTTTGCAATGTGGTTTTGATGCTGTGCAGGCCTCCTCGAGGGTGGCTGCCACTAGTTCTGTTCTTCGCAGGCATGCCTGGTTGAGGGATCAAAATTTAGCTGAGCATGTTAAGACAAGGATTTTGGATGCTCCTTTACAGTCTGATGTGTTGTTTGGTTCACCTGTGGAAGCAGTTTTGAAGAAAATGGAGGACAAAGCTAAGTCTATGCAAACTGTTAAAGATTTTTGCAGGTACAGCCACAAGTTTAGTAGAAATTGGCCTGCTAAGGGGTGGACATATCCTGCTTATGATTCCCAGTCTAGGGGTAGGTCTAGACGTAGTAGGGGCAGGGCTCAAGGTTCTTTTAGGCCTAGAACAGGGAGTTCACCTGCTCAGACTTCTGGTGAGGGCAGGGGTCAGTCCTTAAACAGACCCAATGACTTGCCTTTTCAACTGCCAGTAGATTCTCGTCTGGCAGCTCCTTTGGAAGGACAACTGTCTCTTTTCAAAGGAAATTGGGATTTAATTACTCAAGACAGATGGGTGTTGGACATCATTCTACCAGTCCCTGTGTCAAAACGGGGCCTAGGATTTTATTCCATGTTCCTAGTACCAGAGAAGGGGAACACGTGGAGACTGCTTTTGGATTTATCTCTCCTCAACACTTATCTGGACATTCCCAAGTTCGAGATGTTGACGTTACAACAGCTTTTACTCCTGCTGGGCAAAGATCACTGGATGGTAACTTTAGATCTCAAGGAAGCTTACCTTCATGTGCATATCAGGCTAAGTTACAGGAAGTATCTGCGGTTTCAATCTGGAGATTCTCATTATCAGTTCTCTGCATTGCCCTTTGGCTTATCTAGAGTATTCACAAAGGTTCTGGCTCCAGTGATAGCTTACTTCAGGTTACAAGGACTTCAAATCTATCCTTATTTAGACGACTGCCTGATTCTGGCTCAAGAAAAGGAAGACCTTCTACAGCATCTGGAATATCTTATAGCAGTGCTAAGATGCCTAGGGTATTCTGTGAACGAAATAAAGTCCAGTCTAGTACCCTCTCAAGACATGTGCTTTCTGGGTGTGAGACTGAATACAGCAGCCCAGATGGCCTTTTAACCCCGGACAAACAAAAGAGTCTGTCACTTTACTTCCATCAACTATCTCATCAGTCCGTGCTGACTGCAGAGACAGTCCTTCAAGCATTAGGGTTCATGGCATCTTGTCTTCTGGTGCTTCCCAATGCCAAACTGCATATGAGGAAGTTACAATGGTATCTCAAAAATGTATGGACACAGCACTGCCAGGATTTAGACACTGTCATTCAAATAATACCTTGCCTTCAAAGAGTATTTTTGTGGTGGGCTCAGGAATGTCACCTAAACAAGGGACTCTCTGTGACCCGCCATAGGCGAGTCAGATTTTACCGACAGATGCCTCAGACATTGCTTGGGAGCTCATCTAACTGTAAAGTGGATACAAGACAAGTGGCCTGCCAGACTACAGCATCTACATATCAACATAAAGGAGATGTTAGCAGTCCAGTTCGCATTTCTGGCTTTCAAGGAGTTACTTCTTCCAGGGCAGGTGTTGATTCTAACAGACAACACAACTGTCATGTGGTACTTCAACAAACAAGGCGGAACACATTCTTATCCTCTATGCAGGCATGCAATGATTTTATTGGAGGCACCTAACTCTTCAGGCAAGGTTTCTGCCAGGAGCACAGAACTCCTTAGATGTGTTAAGCAGACAAATCATGGATCCCCACAAGTGGAAACTGGATCTTCATGTATTTCAGAAATTGACAGTGTCATGGGGAACTCCAGACATAGATCTGTTCGCTTCTCCACTAAACCACCAGCTGCCACAGTTTTGCACAATGGGGTTTCATCACACAGCTTGGAAAGTGGATGCTCTGTCTTTCAGTTGAACAAACCTTCATCTGTATGCCTTTCCACCTCTGCCTCTTCTTCCAAAGGTACTGTTAAAGGTCAGACAGGACAGGCCAAGGATGATTTTGATAGCTCCAGATTGGCCTCGGCAACACTGGTACCCTCTACTACGGAGTCTGGTAAAGAAGCCTCCATGGCCTTAACCTTTGATTCCACATCTGTTATCCCAGCAGGACGGTCATCTGCTCAATGTCAAGCTTCACTCTCTTCCTCTGACAGCCTGGCATATTCTGTGTTGAAACACAGCAGGTCTCAACTTCCTCAACAAGTTTTAAATGTGATTATGGAAGCTAGAAGACCTGCAAAATGGAAGAGATTTTTATTTTGGAGTAAAAAGAATTTGGAGATTTCTGAGCCTAATTTGAGTATGGCTCTTCAATATCTTACTGAGTTACTGGACAAGGGTCTGTCCTTCTCTTCCATCAAGATTCATGCTGCAGCAATCTCAGCTCACTATGATTGTGACCCACCATTGTTTTCGCATCCCTTGTTCAAGCAGTTTCTAAGAATATAGAGCTCCTACTCCTGCTTGGGATCTCAATTTTGTGTTGGAAAAACTCTACTGCTGAATTGAAATATTTGTCATGGAAGACTGCTTTTTGTTGGCTATTACTTCTGCAAGAAGGGTGTCTGAGTTGCAGGCCCTTATGGCAGTCGAGCCCTTTTGATTTTCCATAAGGATAGGGTATCATTACGTACTAATCCTTCCTTTATGCCTAAGGTGGTTTCTAGTGTGGCTTTAAACCAAACTATTCATTTGCCTACCTTTATGCAGATCCCCAAAATAAAGGGGAAAAGATTTTGCATACTTTAGATGTACACACTTAAGCAGGACTAAGGATTTTAGGCAGTCTCAGCAGTTGTTTGTTTCTTTTGCTTTGAGTTCGCAGGGCAAGCCTGTGTCAAAACAAACTATTTCTAGGTGGATTGGCTTTTGCATTGCATTTTGTTATTCCCATCATGGCAAGGAGGTTCCAGCTGGGATTAGGCCTCATTCCACTAGGGCTACTGCCACTTCAACAGCATTTCATATTTTGGAAGCAGCTACTTGGAGTTCAGTGCATACTTTCTCTAAGCATTATCACCTTCCTATTTACTCTAAGTCTAGGGCTGGTTTTGCCACAGCTGTTTTGCAAGGCATGTTGTCAGCTCCTGCTTCTTTATGATTTGCCAGCCTCCCTTACCTCTGCTTTGGGATTCGGACTGCAGCAATGGAAGGCGAAGAACATAGTACAGTTTTGTACCTACCATAAATGTAGATGTTCGAGGATTCCATTGCCTCCCTCCTTCCCCTCTGTGTTTAGGGGTGGTTGTGTAGGTGATTTACCTGCTTATATTTTTGTATATATTGTTCATGTTTTGGTGCAGGTATTTTGGGCCTTGTCTTTTAGGGTCTTCTGACATCTGGGGCAAGAAAACTGGATGCGGACTATACCCAATAGTAAGGACTGCAGCAATGGAATCCTCGAACATCTACATTTATGGTAGGTACAAAACTGTACTTTTCTATTTCCTCTTTTCCTTAATCTCTCTCCACTCACTGCATCATTCATACGTTTCACTTACTACTCTGCTGCAGTCTTGGATGGCATGGCACCTGATTTATCAAATGGATTAACTCTTAAAAAATAGCAAAGGTAGAATGTATGGTGATTTAATATACCTTGTATTCATTAATACCTACCGTAATCTTCAGGACAGTTCATCCAGCCAGTGGGGGGTAAGGCCAGGAGTGAGAGGAGGCCAGAGCCCAGCAGTGAACCAATGCCAGAGATGAAAAAAAAGAAGCCCATGATGATGCTCTGCATGGATGGTGGGGCCTCGGAGTATGCAAATTCCAAACCTGTTTGAAATAGATAGAAAAAAAAGATAAGTGAAACGTAGATTGGAATGCAGGAGGCAAAGGATAGGAAAAAAAAGAGGATGGAAAGAATGGAAACAGTGTGAGCACAATAATATGACAAGAGTTTTGTAGTAAATTAATACCTTAAGTTCTATCTTTTTTGGTTAGAAAACCAGTTCAGTATGCATTGGGGGGGGGGTGTGAGAAGCCAAGAAACCAGTAGAACAAAATGTAATCTACAACCCCAATAAAAACACTGGCAAACTCCTATACATACAGTGTCCCTGGCCTGGAACAAACTCCCCTCCAATGTAAGAAACATCACACACTTAAACCACTTCAAAAAGAGCTAAAACACTACTTACTAAACTCTTGGTCCTGCCCCTGCTTAACTGCCACCCTCCACCCTCTTTAACTTTTACTCACAACTTTCTGTCTCTTTTATACCTTTTACTCTCATGACTCTATTTCCAGTACATGGAAGTCTCATCTACTACCTCAATCTAATTGTTCTTGTGCAGCTATAATCCATTGAAATATGTATATATATTAATAGATACTGAACTGTAAGAACAACTATATCTAAGTATTCTCTCATACGGAGTTTTGTTACTATGATTGTATTAACATCTGCCTACCTTGTATCAGATTCTCTGTTTGTGTAGCTGCTTTTCTCTGCTCTATGCACCATCAGTTTTTCATTTTTCTTTATTGAATTGTTAATCTGAAATGTAAATCCATTATTGTTTGTATTTAGTCTCAAATGTATCTTCTTTATTGTTTGTATTTACACTGGAGCTTTTCTCCTTGAGTCTCCACAGAAAATGGGCCCCTGGCTGAATTGGACCAACTCAGTTAACAAATGTCAAAGTAAATAATTTATTTTTCCATTTTGAGTTGACAGAACTAGCCTTGCATCCATTCTACCTCAGAATTTAGCCTTCCCTGAGTCTGTAAATGATCAACCTGTTGTCTATTTTTGGTGTACCATCTTTTGATGGTACTCATGCTTGTTATCAGCCATGGAGGATTAATGCTGGTTAGAGATCTGTGAGTTCCAAAGTGCCACTGACTAACAGGAATGCACACTAAATAAACAGATGACCCATCTGTCATACTTTCTTCAAACACCTCTTGTTCTATAGAAACCTCTGACTGAACACATTTCTCACTAAAATGCATGCATTTCTTGTGCCCTGTAGAGTCCCAAGATGTTATCCTGAGTGAAAAGAGATCAGTTTACAATAGCAGTACATGCACACGCCTCCATCCCACAGGAAGCAGCATTGAATGGCAAGACATGACCTGTACTCAAGGCTAGATTAGCATCTCCTCAGCCTGGCCAGGATTCTTCTAGCATAAATTAAGATGGTTATGGTTGGATCCTTGGTCAAATTACTTTTTATTACAGTGTCCGCTATGAAGTGGCAGGAATTACTAAATGCATTCATTCCCAGAAGTGTGAATGCCATATGGGATCCTGGTCTTGTCCTGATAAGATCACGTTTGATGCAGTGGATCTTCACAAAGGGCTGTAGCAGCAAATGATGATGCACTGTGCCTGCACTTGAGGTAAGATGTGTGAGTAAAAGTAATAAAAGATACTAGATCATATAGGTTGAAATGAGCAGTAGGAATCAAAGACCGAAAAACAATTGTGAGCTCTCTTATTAACTCATTAATGAGGGTTTGTACCCCACTATACTCTGGGCATCAATAAGAAAAGAAAGAGGGAAAAGCATGCTGACATTGTTTGCCACATACCCATAGTTCAACCCTGCCATCACTTACAGTACTTTGTCTACCCAGAAATGCCTGCCTTAGATCGACTTCTGACATCATTTCCTTCCCTACTAGGAGGTTGTCTTTCTCATCACCTTCTAGGATTAGCTATTATTTAGCAGTGAGGCTCATCTCTCCTAAATGACTATCCATCACAGCAGCTGTTAAAGGGGAGTCATACACTAACACATTTTGTGTAGGCACAAAATTGTGTATTATAGGGGAGGGGTATGCTCCAGCATCAAAAAGTTGCACAAAATTTAAGTAAAGTTATTGATTTTGGTCAACAGTCTGGAAAGTGAACTGAAGACTGACTCATCAGTATAAGAAATGGAATCATATGTAATGCTGGTGTCTGCTATGCTGAGAATCGCAATATCACAAATGCAAAATATCATCATTATAAAATATTGTCAAGAGCAACATTCCTCATGAAACTTCATTTCTGTAGGGGGATCTGTTCCCCTACAGAACCCAGTGTGGTGGTTGTGTCCTCCCATGCCAAATCTCAAATTCTAGTACCTCCCAGGTTGCACAAACTCAGACAAAAGAGAGAAGCTCAACAAAATAAAATAAATTTTCCTTTCAGAAACAACACTGAATCCAATTGCTGACAGCTCCACAGTGGATACAATGCGGTAGTAACAATGCAGGTCTTCACTTAAAAGTACATAATTTATGATGACAAAATGTAGTACTCCAAAAATATGTCCTAAGGTAACAGTTGCTTTTCCCATTTATTAACAGCTGTCTATACAATTTCATTTTTTATATTAGTGTGTTCCACATCTGTTTCCCTTTGTGCTACTTCTTTGGAGGCATTAGGAATGTGTCCTGTTTCAGGTTAGTACCAAAACTGTGAGCATCTACAGTCATGCTATACTTGTCAGAGAAATGGACCTATGGCTATGAAAACAGAATATTAAATTTAATGCTGCAGTGCTTCATGGCAAAAAGTTGCCTCTACTCTGGTTATCTTCCAAAATATATTAATATCCAGAGACTAAGCAGCAGCAGTTCGCAATGTTACATAACTTCAGAGGGATTTAAGTGAAATCAGTTGGAGCAGAAAATGCTCATATGGATTGCCAGGGTTAAGAGTGCAATGGTAACGTAGTGCTGATGTTTGAATAACAGCTCCTGTTGCAATAGTTATACATTGAGGCAGTTGATTTCTTGTTACCAGCTTTCTCCATTTCAGGGCTTCCAGAGAGATGGATTCTATCCTGATACTCACTGGGTGTTTGGTAGGGAAACTAACCCTGCATGGGGCACCATCCTATCACAGGCTGTGCATACACACACAAATGCACTCTGTCACTCACACATATCTGCAATTTGGTAGCTCAATGGCAGTTTGACTACCTCACATTTAGAAATGTAGACAGAAGCCAGACATCCAACAAAATACATGTGGATATAGGGAGTATGTGCAGACTCTGCAGAGAAGGCACCCCGACATTACATAAAAATTCTATTATACTATGGAAAGATAAGATGCACACTCTATAATGATGGTGTACATGACTGCCAAACTAGATCTGGCAAAATGTGGACGTGGCTCAATGCTGAAAATGAACTTGAGTCTGATTACGGCTATTGCTATGGAATCTGGCCCACAAAATGGAAATTTAGGTTACAGCATCATATAATATATATATTTATCTATTACTAGGCACAGGGACAGCATTTCAATAGATGGGGCAGTTTTGGTTTACATGGAGGAAGATTTCAGAGGAAAGAATGTTGAGTTTACACTTTAAAACAAATTTATAAAAAATAGTAACGAGGCATGTGCAGCAATAATATTAATTTCTGCTTAATTGCAATCTACTGGTCATCTAAGGTTAGTAAATTAATTCTGGACAAAGTCCTGGATGAACATTTTTTTCTTATTCCTTTTGGCAGTCTGATAGTCGTTCTCTAGAGACTGAATGGTAGGAGAAATGATAGTTGAAAGAACGGTGATACTTTGGTACATATTATTTATTTTTTAATTTATTTATTGCATTTGTTAACTGGGTATTGTCCGACTGGGCCAGGAGCCTGTTTTCATGGGAGGTCTGGGAAGAAAAGCTCCAACACAGTAACAATACTAAACATAATAATTATATACAAAACAAATACAAAAATACAGAAAATACAAATTAAAATAAAAGCGTGACCATGTATACAGTGAAGTATTAACGGAGAACCAACACAGCTGCAATTGCATGTACATTTATGAGCAATGGTGTATATGAACCCAAGTCCAACAATGCAGCAGAATGAAATACTAATATATATGCAATTCAGCATAGAGATGAAGGGGGAAAGTGGGGAGGCTAAAAGCAGCAGGATAAGGAGTTAATTTGGGAGGAGTGATGTTGTAAGGGAGCTAGGAAGAATTAGCCTGGAGTATGGCAGGAGCAAAGCCAATGACTAGCTAGGTAGTGTTTTAGGAATTGTTTGAACTCATCTTCTTTCGGCTGTTCCCATTTCACAGCGGATCATCTGTTTCCATTTCTTCCTGTCCTCTGCATCATGCTCTTTCACACCAATCGCCTGCATGTCCTCTCTCACCACATCCATAAACCTTATCTTAGGCCTTCCTCTTTTCTTCTTACCTGGCAGCTCCATCCTTAGCATCCTTTTCCCAATATACCCAGCATCTCTCCTCAGCACATGTCCAAACCAACATAATCTCGCCTCTCTTGCTTTGTCTCCAAACTCCAACCTGAGCTGACTCTCTAATATATTGATTCCTAATCCTGTCCATCCTAGTCACACCCAGTGCAAATCTTAACATCTTTAACTCTGCCACATCCAGCTCTGACTCCTGCCTTTTCGACAATGCTACCATCTCCAACCCATATAACATAGCTGGTCTCACTACCCTCTTGTAGACCTTCCCTTTCACTCTTATTGGTACCAGTTTGTCACAAATCACTCCTGGCACTCTTCTCCACCCATTCCACCCTGCCTGTACTCTCTTCTTCACCTCTCTTCACACTCACCATTACTCTGAACTGTTGATCCCAAGTACTTAAACTCATCCACCTTTACCAACTCTACTCCCAGCATCCTCACAATTCCTCTACCCTCCCTCTCATTTACACACATATATTCCGTTTTAGCCCTGCTGACCTTCATTCCTCTCCTCTCTAAAGCATATATCCACCTCTCCAGGGTCTCCTCAACCTGGTCCCTACTCTCACTACATATCACAATGTCATCTGCAAACATCATAGTCCATGGGGCCTATTGTCTAATCTCATCTGTCAACCTGTCCATCACCACTGCGAATAAGAAAGGGCTCAGAGCTGATCCTTGATGTAAACCCACTTCAACCTTAAACATAGCTGTCACTCCCACTGCAGTCCTCACCAATGTCACACTACCCTTGTACATATCCTGTACCACTCTTACATACTTCTCTGCCACTCCCGACTTCCTCATACAATACCACAACTCCTCTCTAGGCACGCTGTCATATGCTTTCTCTAAGTCCACAAAGACACAATGCAACTCCTTCTGACCTTCTCTGTTTTTCTCCAACAACACTCTCAGAGCAAATATTGCATCTGTAGTGCTCTTTCCTGGCATGAAACTATACTGCTGATCACTAATTATCACCTCCCTTCTTAACCTAGTTTCCACTACTCTTTCCCAAAACTTCAAGCTGTGACTGATCAATTTTATCCCTCTGTAGTTACTGCAGCTCTGCACATCACCCTTATTCTTAAAGATAGGTACCAAAACACTTTTTCTCCACTCCTCAGGCATCCTCTGACTTTTCAAAATTTCATTAAACAATCTGGTTAAAAATTCCACTGCCATTTCTCCTAAGCACCTCCATGCTTCCACTGGTATGTCATCTGGGACAACAGCCTTTCCATTCTTCATCCTCTTCATAGCTGTCCTTACTTCCTCCTTGCTAATCTGCTTCACTTCCTGATTCACTATCCCCACATCATCCATCCTTCTCTCTCTCTCATTCTCTTCATTCATCAGCCCTTCAAAGTACTCTTTCCATCTACTCAACACACTCTCCTCACTTGTGAGTACGTTTCCCTCACTGTCCTTTATCACCCTTACCTGCTGCACATCTTTCCCAGCTCTGTCCCTCTGTCTAGCCAATTGGTACAGGTCCTTTTCTCCCTCTTTAGTGTCCAGTCTCTCATACAATTCTCTATATGCCTTATCCTTAGCCTTTGCCACCTCTCTCTTTGCCATGCGCCTCATCTCCTTATACTCATGTCTACTTTCTTCATCTCTGACAATCCCACTTCTTTGCCAGCCTCTTCCTCTGTATACTCTCCTGTACTTCCTCATTCCACCACCATGTCTCCTTGTCCTCCTTCCACTGTCCAGATGTCACACCAAGCACCTTCCTAGCAGTCTCCCTTACTAGCTCTGCTGTAGTTACCCAGCTATTCGGTAACTCTTCATTGCCTCCCAGTGCCTGTCTTAACTCTTCCCTGAACTCCACCTCACAATCACCCTTTTGTAACTTCCACCATTTAATCCTTGGCACTGCTTTCACACTCCTCCTCCTCTTCTTGATCACCAACATCATCCTGCAGACCACCATTCTATGCTGCTTAACTACACTTTCCCCAGTCATCACTTTACAGTCTCCAATGTCCTTCAGACTGGCCCTCCTACATAGGATATAATCCACCTGTGTGCATCTTCCTCCACTCTTGTACATCACCCTATACTCCTCCCTCTTCTTAAAATATGTATTCACCACAGCCATGTCCATCCTTTTTGCAAAATACACAATCATCTGACCTTCTGCATTCCTCTCCTTAACACCATACCTACCCATCACTTCCTCATCCCTTCTGTTCACTTCACCAACATGCCCATTGAAGTCCGCTCCAATCACTAGTCTCTCACCCTTGGGAACACTCACCACCACTTCATCCAACTCACTCCAAAAGTTTTCTTTCTCATCCATCGCACACCCAACTTGTGGAGCATATGCACTAACAACATTCATCATTACACCATCAATTTCAAGCTTCATAAACATCACTCTATCAGACACTCTCTTCACCTCCAAAACACTCTTGGCATACTGTTCTGTTAGGATAACCCCTGCCCCATTTCTTCTGCCATCCACCCCATGATAGAACAATTTGAACCCACCTCCTATACACTTGGCCTTACTTCCCTTCTGTCTGGTCTCTTGCATGCACAATATATCAACCTTCCTTCTCTCCATCATATCAGCTAGCTCTCTACATATACCAGTCATACTGCCAACATTGAAAGTTCCTACCCTCAGTACTACACTCCTAACCTTCCTCCTCTCTTCCTGCCTTCGGGCATGCCTTCCCCCTCTTCTTCTTCTTCTTCGGCCAACAGTAGCCCAATAGTGAAGAATTTTTTATATGTGCTGAGGAAGAGTGTCAAATGGTATTATTTGATAATTGGTTTCTATTAATGGGGTATTTAAGGATTGGGATTTAGAACTGTGGGATACATCTGATGAAGTCTTGGTTTGGGTGAAAACACAGTATTTGGTGGGCGTTTGTGTGTTTTATTGTGATTTATGCTTTTCACTTAATGTTTCTGAATAATAAACCTGATTTTATCTGGACTGAGTGTTGGATTTCCTTCAGAGTGCCATTCCTTCATTTTTGGATTTGAGGAAGTGTGTTCCAAAATTTGGCAATTTTGTACGAAAAGTGGGAGTTGCCATGATAGTTGTGGGAGTAGGTAACTTTAGCATTAGTTTGTCAGAAGATCTGAGGAACCTGAGATTAATATTAGGTTGGACTAGGTTAGAAAGAGCAGGTGGACTATTTTGTGGGCCATGGTAAGTTGATTGAGGGATAAAAGGTTAGGGAGTTCAAGCCAGTTGAGCTGGGAGAGAGCAGTGCAGTGGTTAGTCCTGTGTGGATGATTATAGACAAATCTGGCAATTTTGATCTTGTTCTGTAACAGGATTCCAGGTTATTGAGGTCAATCTTATGCAGGTTTGTGAATATATCAGAACCATAGAGGAGAGCAGAAAGCAGGTGTGACCGAGCAGTAGCCAGCCTTGCGCTTTGAGTTAGGAACAGTTTTGCCCTATAGAGGGTGCCAAGTTTGATATGAACTTTTTTGATTGTCAGAGAAATATGTTTATCAATTTTTTTCATCTATTGTGACACCTAGAAGCTTAGTCTGGTTATTGGGTTCTATATTGGTACTGTCTGATGCGAGGAATGAGAGAGGGGACTGGCATAGCCTGGATTTCTTGTTACTGAAGACTATTATCTTAATTTTGTTTGAGTTTAGTATGAGTTGATGTTCAGAGAGGTGTGTGTCTATGTCCTGAAAAGAAGATTGCATTTTTATCTGAAGTTCTTGGGGAGAGGGGGCTGAGCAGATAAGTGTAGTGTCATGAGCGTACTGGACAATGGAGGCTAGATTAGTTGCAGAGCTGAGGTTATTTGTAAATATGCTAAAGAGGAGAGGACCAAGTATGAAACCTTGGGGTATGCCAACAGAGATGGAGAATAGGGGGATAGATTGTTCTCCCATTTAGTAGCTTGCTGTTGATTGGAAAGATAGCTATGGAACCAGGACAAAGATGATGAATTGAGGCCATAGGATGAGAGCTGGTTGAGTAGTTGGTGGGAAATGGTATCAAATGCTTTGGATATATCGAGAAAGATAGAGAAGACAAGCTGGCCTTCATTTAAGAGATGATGAATGGTGTTGGTGAATGTTATTAGGGCAATGCTAGTACTATGTTTAGGTCTAAAGCTGTGTTGAGAACTGGATAATAGGTTTTGACTAAGGAAGTGGTTAAGGAGATGATTGGGGGTGCACTTTTCCAGGATTTTTGCAAGGGGGGAAAGGGTGGCTATGGGATGGTAGTTAGTGAGATGTTCTTCGTGTTTCACTTTTGCAGTCATCACATTTGGGTTATCTGCCTGCAGGTAGCCCTCAGTCATCCTGAATACCAGAGTCTTGGGATTTCTGTGTTAGATGCTGTCTGTTCTTCCATGACTAAAGGTCATCAGGGGGTATAAAACATGCAACTGACACCATTACATCAGTCTTTCTTGCCATGCGGTGCCTGAAGCAGAAGCAGTTCACAATTGCCGGTTGGCCACCTCCTGAAATTTTAATTTTTCGAGTTTCAGACCTGAAGTCTTCTAAAAGATAAGTACCCCATTGGGGATCCTTTTTTTCTTGCTCTAACCGATATCAGAAAAAATTAATAATTGTCTTGTCTGTGGAAAGCAAACACCTCACAGAGATTTTCATTCTTACTGCATCACCTGTTTAGGCCCAGACCATGACATACCTCGCTGTTGGTTTTGTGCCTTGTTCAATGCCCGAACTATTCATCGTTGGGCTATTTCTGTTGCTAAATTCTTTTGCTGTCGCTCTTCGTATTCTGAAATGGCTTTGATAAGCCATCTGACTACTGATCCTCCAAAAAACGTAAGGATAAAGACAGAGACAGTCTGCATAGGTCCAAAACTGCTGATGACACTACAGTTAAGCTAGTTGCCAGTCCGTTGGCACTCAATGAGGTGCTTTCGCAGCCCCTGATACCTGCTTCTGCAGATTTGCAGGCCTCTCCTGAGACCCATTCAGAGTCCGGTATGCCGCGAGATGCTTCTTCAACTATGGAACCTGCAGATGTCTCTACCTTGGATGGGTCCGGAGCCGCTGGGCAGGCACCAGCTTCTGAGGGTGTATTCAGACATTCCGATTTTCATATTAAACTGACAACTTTGTTTCAAACCAAAAAATACCAAATTTCTCAGGCCTAGAGTTCACACTACACCTAGGAAACCGATGACCAAAGCGCATTCTCAGGCCCATATGCCACAAAAACAAATGCTTAGAATGGCAGAAGACCTTATTACTTTAATTAGAGGAAGTCAGCCTTCCCCCTCAAAAAGACCAAGAACTGAATTTCCTTCTGATTCATTAGATCTGGAGTCTGATAACTCTGCCCTTTCTGATTACCAGGACATACCCTTATCTACTTATGAGGATTCTGATGCAGAGGATTCCATTCCCTCTGCTTCCCCACCAGAAAAGTTTTCTTTTGGTGAAACCCTGCATACCCTTAGGCAGCATTTCTGCTGGGAGAGCCAGGACTACTCTCAGCCCAAAAAGAGACTCAGGGAATTTTTTAAACTTGCCTCAGAACAGGCCTCTAGCTATCCCTCCTGTTCTGGAAATTGTAGATGATGTCTTCTTGGAATCCAGCCTTAACCCTGATACTTTGCTTCCAGCTCCCAGGAAACCTGACAGGTACTATAGAGTACCTGACTCCCACTAATTCCTCTTTAAGAATCCTACTACGGCTCCAGAGACTATTTCCCAGGGACCTAAAGGCATTAAGGCTACGACGGCCAAAAATTCTACCCCTTCGGACAGGGATTAAAATTCTACCCCTTCGGACAAGGATTCTAAGGCTTTAGACAGAGATGGGGTAAGAAGGTATACATCTCTTCTACTCTTGCCATCAGGGACTTTTAAATTGCTAGTTTCATATGTTAAAGTATCAGCAACATATTATGGAACTAATTAAACAGAAAATTATGTTGATTCCTGATTGTGCAGAACATAAAGATTTACAAGAGTTAATCCATTCTGCTAACCAAGTTGGTAAACATAATTTGCAATGTAGTTTTGATGCCTTAGAAGCATCTTGCAGGGTAGCTCTCACTGGGTCTGTTGTTAAAAGGCATGCTTGGCTTAAGGAACAAACCTTGCCAGACCATGTCAAAGCAAAATTACTAGGTGCACCATTAAGCCAAGAGCATCTGTTTGGCAATAAAGCAGACATCCTCAAAAGGATGGAGGAAAAAGCTAAATCTATGCAAACTGTTAAAGATTTCTTACAAGTACAGCCACCTAGATTCAGTGGACATTGGCCTTCAAAAAACTGGTCTTTTCCAGTCCCTCCCAGACCTTCTCAGTCCAAACCCAGGGGCAGCAGACCACCAAGACTACAGTATCAGGATGTGCACAGATCTAAACAATGGAGTTCTCCCACCTCCAAAACAGGGAGTAGCAAGCTGCCCTCCTATGGTAAAATCTCACAATGACTTATCCTTAACTCTTCCAAGCCTTGCCCAAGTACTTGCACCTTTAAGAGGGAAACTTACCCTGCATGCTAAAAACTGGGAGTACATTACCCAGGACAGATGGGTCTTAAACATTGTTTCCCAGGGATACAGATTCCACTTCCACTCACTTCCTACCCCAAGAGGATGGCCAGACCTCCCCCCAAACCATTGGTCAGAGGCCCAAAAGGAAGTACTTTCTCTTCTTAGTATCAAGGTTATTCAATCTGTCCCAGCAGAACAAAGGGGACAAGGCTTTCTCCAACAGCTGCTTCCTATGCTAGCCAAGGACTCCTGGCTAGCAACCCTAGACTTAAAAGAAGCTTATCTGCACATCCCCATAAGGGATTCTTGTAGAAAATACCTACTTTTCAGAGCTGGCTCTATGCACTGTCAGTTCTCTGACTTCCCTTTGGCTTATCTACTGTGCCCAGGGTATTCACAAAATGCGTAGCTCCAGCCATTGCATATTGCAGGCAGAGAACAGTTCAAATTTACCCATACTTGGACAATTACCTGATTCAGGCAGACAGTCAGGAATTGCTACTACAGCACCTGACATTTGTAAGAGACTTCTAACTTCACTGGGTACACCATCAATGAAAATAAATCACATCTGGTACCCAGCCAACAGATTGTATTCCTGGGAGCAGGCTTGAACATAACTTCCCAGATGGCATTCCTCACTTCAGAAAAGCAAATTTATTTGACAAACTACTTCAATCTACTGGCCAATAAAACCCAGCTATTTGCAAGAAAAATACTGCAAGCCCTAGGGTTCATGGCCTCTTGCATTCTACTAATTCCATATGCAAGACTGCATATGAGGAAACTTCAATGGTACTTAAAAAGTCTCTGGTGTTAACATTCTCAGGACCTGGAAACAATGATTCCTATCATTCCTTGCCTAAGGACAGAGTTCCTTTGGTGGGCAGAGGCCTGATACCACAACAAGGGACTCCCTTTCATTCAACCCCCTACAGCCCAAACCCTAACAACAGACACATCAGACTATGCATGGGGGGCCCACATGGCAGGACAATGCATTCAAGGAAAATGGAGCTCAAAGCAAATGCACCTGCATATCAATCAGAAAGAAATGTTAGCTGTACAGAATGTTCTGACAGCCTTCAAAGGCCTTATTCTTCCAGGACAACTATTGGTAAAGACAGACAACACCACAGTTATGTTGTATATAAACAAGCAGGGGGTAACCCATTCCTACCCACTCTGCAGATCAGCCATGGCTCTGTGGAACACAGCCTTGAGCAACCATGTGCACATGCAAGCTCAGTTCCTGCCAGGCAAACTAAATTCACTGGCAGATGACTTGAGCAGAAATCTTATGGACCCAAACGAGTGGAAACTGGAACCCAAAATATTCAAGCTTTTGAGGGACAGGTGGGGGGCACCAAAGGTGGACCTCTTTGCTTCCCCTCAGAACTATCAATTGAGTATATTGCACCAGAACTCCCCACAGCTAAGCTTGGAAAGTGGATGCCCTGTCCTTTACCTGGGAAAGCCTGTCAATCTATGCCTTTCCCCCCTCTGCCCCTCCTCTCAAAGGTTCTACTAAAGATCAAACAGGACAAGCCAAGGACAATCCTGATTGCACCAGACTGGCCACACCAGCACTGGTACCCTCTTTTGCGCAGTCTGACAGTAGTGCCACCATGGCATCTGCCTCAGACCCCTTCCCTGCTGTCCCAGCAGGAGGTCCAGATTTTGCACCTTCAGCACCAGACCCTGAACCTAGCAGCTTGGCTCATCCCCTGAACTCATCACCAGCAACCCTCAGTAAACAGGTGCTGGATGTCATTCTGGAGGCAAGGAGGCCCAGTACTAGAAAATCCTATTCGGAAAAGTGGAAAAGATACTGTTCCTGGAGCCAGTCTCAAGGAATGGACACAACTGTGCCCAGCTTACCTCACATACTAGATTACTTAACAGGAATGTTCCACAAAGGCCTATCCTTCTCTTCAATTAAGATTCATGCCTCTGCCATCTCAGCTCATTATACCACTGAGCCACCCCTCTTCTTGCATCCTCTGGTCAAACAGTTCCTGACAGGAGCAAAAAATTTAAGACCCCCAGGAGAGCTCCCACTCCAGCCTGGGACCTTAACTTTGTATTGGAAAAGCTCACACTTCTGCCCTTTGAACCTGCTGCTACAGCAGAGTTAAAATTCCTCTCATGGAAAACAGATTTACTTCTAGCCATCACTTCAGCAAGAAGAGGGTCTGAATTGCAGGCCCTTATGGCTGTGGAACCCTTTATTATCTTCCATGCGGACAGGGTTTCCCTCAGGACCAACCCTTCATTTATGCCCAAGGTGGTATATAGTGTGGCTTTAAATCAATCCATTCATTTGCCAACTTTTTTCCCTAATCCTCAGAATAAAGGGGAAAGGATCCTGCACTCCCTGGATGTGCACAGGCATCTTAGGTTCTGTCTGGACAGGACTAAGCCTTTCAGAAAATCTGACCAGCTGTTAGTCAGCTTTGCTGCAGGGGCAGAGGGCAAGCCCATTTCAAAGCAAACTATTTCTAAATGGATAGCACACTGCATCCATTTCTGCTACAAACACCATGGGAAACCTACCCCACAGGGGATCAGAACACATTCCACTAGAGCTACATCAACATCTGCAGCTTTTCTCAGGGGAGTTGCTACCAGAGACATACTGGAAGCTGCAACCTGGAGCTCTGTACACACTTTCACCAAGCATTTCCACTTACCTATCTTTTCTAAATCCAGAGCTGGATTTGCCACAGCAGTCTTACAGGGCCTGATTGCCAGCCCTAATGCTTCTTAACTACCTCCACCCATCCTCAGCTTTGGGAATCAAAGCAAATGTGATGACTACAACAGTGAAGCAAGAAGAACTTGTGTACACTTACCATAAATGAAGATGTTTGAGTGTATTCACTGTTGCAGTCCTGGTTACCCTCCCTCCAGCCCCCTGACTTCTCTTTACTTCTACCTATCTGTTTTGTTTGGCATATCTAATATCATTGGTATTTGCTTTTTGCTGGGGGTGTTTACATACCATGTAATTGCTTCTTATTTTGGGGGCTTCTGACATCTGGGGCAAGAAAAACTGATGTAATGGCATCGGCTGCATGTTTTATACCCCTGATAACCTGATGTCATGGAAGAAGCAACAGCATCCAGAGCAGAAATCCCAAGACTCTGGTATTCAGGCCGAGAGAGGGCTACCTGCAGGCAGATAACCCAAATGTGATGACTGCAACAGTGAATACACTCGAACTTCTACATTTTTGGTAAGTGTACACAACTGTACTTTCTTTAGAGGGTCTTCCTTTGTGAAAGGGAATGATGTGTGATATTTTCCAGAGAAGTAGTATGTATTGTTCTGTAATAGAACAATTAATCAAGAGTGATATGGGGTAGGGTATAGAAGAAGTGGCAGCTTTTAGAAATTCATTAGGAAGTTGGTCAGCTGCAAGACAGCAGGGTTTTAGCTTGGTTAGGAGAGTTTTTATATAGCTAGTTTGGAGGGAGTAAAAGTGAAGGGGTTGGGATTACCTGCAGTTGGAGTGGGGAGAGTAAGTGGTTCATTATGTTGGTTACTTAGCAGAGAAATTATAGTATTTATAACGTGAGAGTTGAATTGAGTAGCAAAAGGGTTAGAGTTATTTGAGGTGACTGGGGCAGGGATTGGGGTGCAACCAAGGCTGAGGAGATAGTTAATGCTTTGCCAGAATTTTTTGGGGTCGTTTAGGTGCTTCTGTTTGACAGGTTTGGAAGCAAGTTTGTTTGTCTTTTTATGATTTGTTTTTAGCTTGGTTTCATAGCCGTTGATATGTTAAGAGGTTTATTTCTGTGTTTAAATTGCAGTTTGGAGTCAATGGTTAGCCAAGAAAGGTACTTGGCTTTTGAACGAACTTTCCTAGTGGGAGCAAGGTTATTAAGTATTTTAAGGAAGGTAGTGTTAAAAAAATGAACAGCCAGGTTAAGTATTTTAAGGAAGGTAGTGTTAAAATACTGAACAGCCAGGTCTAGTTGGAGGTTTTTAAGTGGTGTCCAGTTTCATTGTTGAAGCAGCTGGTTAAAAGCAGAGGAGGAGAAGTTTTTCTTGATACGGTATGTAAGTGATGTTGCTTTGAAAATGCACACATTTTCTGTACAGAAATGCTGGAGAATGGTCACTGAGGGAGTCTGGAAGGCAACCAGTTAGGTAACTTAGGTTGGGTTTGTTAGTCAAAATCCAGTCCAATGACTGCTTTTTGGAACGTAAAAATCCAGTCCAATGTTGACTGCTTTTTGGAATGTTTGTCTATGCGAATTGGACAGGTTATGGTTTGGGTGAAGTTGAAGAGGTTTAGGAAGTTGGAGGGGTTATTGGATGTACAGGAGTGCCAATCAAGGTTGAAATCACCAAGAACTATAGTTACTTGGTTAAAACTGGTAGATGCCCAAGAAAGTAGACTTTCAATGGTGGGAAGGTTATTGCCAGGAGGGAGATAGATGGCTATAATAATTATCGATTTGTTTGGGTTGATTTCAAGGCAGGTTGTTAGGATTTCAGAGTTGGGTTTATAGACAGTCAAATGGTGAGCCAGATTTGAAAAAACAGCAGCTGGGAATGATGCCACATGAGACATTGTAATTTTTCATGAAGAAGTAACACTTGACCACGGCAAACGATTTAATGCTAGGTGAACCATGCAGGTTAAAATTTAGGGCCATCATGCTGCTGAGGATCAATAAGAACCCACAGAGAAAACAATTACAAACCAAAACAAAGAGGGATGAATCTGGGAGAGAAATTCAAAAGCAGAAATATAGGGAAGAAATGATTAATCTTAACTTGGAGCAAGCAATTAAAATATTTCATCAGACAACCTGAAAGAAAAAATGGATGACAAGTCAGAAACAGTAGATCATGCCAGAAGAGCTAACTTGGGACAATATAGGCAAACAAATGCTGCAAATAGAATATGATTTACCAATACCGTTAGACAATCCCAGATATAGTTTTGAAGCAAGAGTGACAGAGATCTGTCTGCAAAGACAGAGTAGGAGAATGCTGAAACAGAGCAGAACTAAGTGAGAAACTTTAGAAGTGAATTTTACGAGGCACTGAATTAAAATTTGCTTACAGCACCTATGAATGGTAGAATGAAATCTTTTTTTTCAAAACAGGTTTATTGTTTTAACATATAAGAGAAATATAACAATTTTATACAAGTAATTAAAAATAGGTATTATTATAATATTCAACAAAACAACTAAAGTATTTACAAAGACATCCACTACAATCAGATCAATTAATTAAACTAAATATTGAAATTAGAATTTTTAACAAATTTTGTAAATTATCCCATACAATATAATATGATGTTTTTCTAGTTGTTCTCATTCTAATTGTGCTTATTTCCATATGGCACATTATATTCATAACATTTTTAAATTCATTGAACGAAGGAGGTGTATCTGAAATCCAATTTCTAGTTATTATTTTCCTGGCCACTGCTAGGATAGACCATAACAAGGGAAGCTTAATCTTTTAACACATTGAGGTACAGGTGTGTTGAATAATATAAGAGACTTAGAAATAATGAAATTATCTGTAAAAAGAGCCTGCAAAAATTCATTAATTGACTTCCAGCATTCTTTCAACTTCATACAGTCATAAAACATATGAGCCCAGTCAGCATTAATTTCTACATTACATCTCTTACATAGATTATCTTTATTATTTATTTTATTCATCATCAAAGGTGTATAAAAAGATCTATGTAAAAATTTCCATGTATAAAGTCTCCAGACAATGGATGATGTAGTTCTATAAGCAGATTCCAATATATATTGTTTATCTTGTTGAGTTGGTGGGTCCCCATTAATAGAGGTGAAATAATTCCAGTATGAATCTACACTGTAAAAAGTTTCTTGTCTGATAATTTTATGTATATATGAAAGTTTACCTTTATCAGAAACTTTATGCTGTAAATTTAATATCAAGTAATCAATCAGTTTTGGAATAGATTCTTTAACTGTTATAGACATTAGATCTATTCTATCAATGAGATGTTGTCTAAAGATCTGAACCTCTAACCAGCAAGTTTCTCTTAGATCAAATTCTTGTTTTAAGAAATCTAGATTTTTAACTTTATTATCAGATATCAGCTGATACCAGTACTTTAGATTATTATCTATAGCTAAATGAGCTCCTTCAGAAGTAGATGACATAAGCATACCCTGAGTATACATTATAGGGAATACAATAAAATTCCATTCCCTATACTTAGGGTGCATGAATATAAAGTTACAATAACTAATAATAATATTTAATGGGTAACAAACCATATGTTTAGGTGTAATAGGTGAGGTACAAAATTCCTTTAGCAACCACAACATGGAGTTATTTACAATCATATTTTTATGTGTTAAGGAGATTTTCATGAAGTGCATACTAATTAGCTCCCAATAATCTTTCCATTTTATGACTGATCTATTAATAAAGTAATAACTTTTATAATAGAAGAGAGAATATATAAATTAAAGTCTGGAAAAGAAATACCCCCTTGAGACCAGCTATTAGTATGTTTCTTTAATACAATCCTAGGTCTATTAGGTGCCCATAAGAAATGTAACATTAGTGTATTCAGTTTCTTAATAGTTATTTTTGTAGGTGAAAGTATTATTGATTGTATTAAGTATAAAATCTTGGGGAATATTATCATTTTAATAATTGTAAGTCTCTCCTCCATAGTAAAAAACATATTATTCCAGGTATTAAAAAGATTTTGTATATTAAGAAAACAGGTATTATAGTTATTATATAGATTTAATATCTTTAGATAGTATTATACCTAAATAAGTTATCTGACCTGAATTGGGTACATATTTAGTAAAATCACTAATGAGAATATTTTTTCGTGTATATATAGGTAGTATTTTAGTTTTTTCTTCCTTCATTGAATATTAAACCAGAAATACTTTTAAAATTCATCATTTTATCAAATAAAGACTGCATAGAAGAATTAGATCCTGCTGATGTAATTAGAACATCATCTGCAAAAGTTGAATTTTGATGTTGTATTTTCATCTATTTCAAAACCCTCTATGTCAGTACTGTTTCTAATCAAATTAGCCCAAGGCTCCATTACTAAAGTGAATAATAGTGGAGAAAGTGGACATCCTTGTTTTGTACCTTTAAGAATGGGTATTTTTGTGAAACATATGTTCCTACCTTAATATTCCTTTGTATAAATGCTCAATTAAATTTACAAATGCATCAGAGAAGTTTGTGCATTTCAGTAAGGTAAACAGATAGTCCCAACTTACTGAATCAAATGCTGAACCTATATCAAGACTAATAAGTGTTAAATCTTTCTTTTCCTATTTGCAAAATCAATTAATGTTAAAGTTCTTCTTATATTATCAAAAGTATTTCTATTTGATCTATATCTATAATGATGATTGTCTTCAATCTATCAGCAAAAATACTCATAAACATTTTATAATCAACATTAAGTAATGAGATGGGTCGATATGAAGAACATCTAGTTGGATCTTTATTAGGTTTTAAAATTGGTGAAATAAATGTATATTGCCAAGATGGGGGTTATTAACTCAGCTTGGGCCAAAATAAAACCTTATGTATTAATGAATATGTAGTTTTAGAAAGGATTTTATATATCTCTGGTATAATACCATCATTACCGTGCTTTGTTTGATTTAAGCTTATTTATTTGTGTAATAACTTCTGTATATGAAATACTCTTGTCCAATAGTTTAATTTGTTGTTTATTAAGCTTTTTATTCATGTTTGTGGTTATAAACTCCTTTATTTTATCTTTAGGTTCCATGTTAATGTTGTTATGGTTAATCTTGTGAAAGTGATTTCTAAATTCATCCAGTATTTCTGGTATACTAGAAACATTCTTCTTTTCCTTAGAGAAAAGATTTCTTTGATATGGTTTTGTTTATTCAATCTTTTGTTTTATTTTTAAGTCTATGTAAGTATTTGGGGCTTATTGAATAAGACAAAAACTTGTATTCTCTAAAGTTATTTTAACTTTATGAGTTAAAATTTCTTTGTATTTCTCATTTAGTTTGTTTATTTCTTCAATAACTTTCTTGTCCATAATATTTTCTTTATTATTATGTTTATAAGAGTCTAATTTACTTTGAATATCTAACAATTCCTTATCCCAAGATTTCCTTTTATTATTATACCATCTGATACTTTGTCCATATAGATATGATTTTAAGGCATCCCAAACATAGACAATGGAGACTTCAGGAATATTATTTATGTCTAGAAAATGTTGTACTTCTGAAAGTATATATTCTTTATAGTCTTTTAGCTGAGTTAAGTATGCTGGTATCCTTTTGATCTGAACATTATGAGTATTTTTATCATGAATTCAAAAACAATTGAGTTATGATCAGATATAGGACATGAAATGATTTTGGAATTAATTAAATCTGTTACCATCTGGTTAGAAATAAAGACCCTATCTATTTTTGAATAAGTTTTGTATCTGTTAGAAAAAGGTGTATGGTAATGATTTTGAATCTATCTGATTATTAATATCATTCAAATGATAAGAATTAGCAAAATCATTTAAGTGTTTTGCATTAGATGTAATTCTTCTTTAGTATCACTTTCATGTAGTATAAAATTAAAATCACCAGCTAAAATAATATCCCCATAGAGAATGATATGATCTTATCAATATGATGTTTCACTGTATTAATACCAATTCCAGGTATCCAATATACATTAATTAAAGTGTAAGTCTTCCCATTAATTTGTATTGTAACCATACAAAACATTCCTTTGTCATCCTGATAAGACTTAATGGTTTTAGGAATGGGCATACTTTTTTTCTGAGTGTGCTCTGAACTAACCAATACTGTATACTTATTAGTGGCTAGTTTATCAATATCTTTTTTCAAGAGATGGGTTTCTTGCAGGAAGACTAGATTGGCCTTGTGTAAATTAATGTATCTTTATTCAATCCATTAATGTTTAAAGAAATTCCTTTTAAAGATGTCATTTGGCATTTTAAAACTCAAGAATCTTATGATCGAGATAACAAATAACAAGATAAATAATGTTACATCTCCTCTTTTAGGTGTACCTTTAAATATAGCTGTATTTATTAAATCTCTTATGGGATTTTGTATAGGATTCAATTTTGTTTGTAGTGACAATGAGTGTACAAAATATATTGTGGATGTCAAAACTATATACATATAACTATGAACAAGTGAAAATAATGTAAGGATTAAACCTTGCATCCAGCCTGGAGAAAACAAACTTCCAACTTAGTATTTACTACTCAGTAAACCCCTCTACCCTAAGCAGCAGTACCTCAGCTACCACCTTATCAATTTAATACTAGTTATATTTAACTGAGGTTAACAGTTTTCAATTCAATTATCTATCAAGACAAAACTACACATTTGGTAAAACAGCATCATATAAACTAAAATAAACTTTTTTTTTTTTTTTTAAACTGTTCATACTACTATATAGATCTATGTAATATATAACACTTGTATTCAAATAGCATTCAAATAATCTTGATGTTAGAAATCAAGAGGAGAGAAAATTAGGTTCTAACATTCATTTAAATCAAAAAATATGATTAAGACATTACATATATTAAGATGCATCTATTTTCTGTCATGTGAATACTATTAACAGCTTCCAAAAAAATCTTGAATTGTTTGTATATGAGCATTTACTTAAACTCATTATTGTCAATAGAGTAAAATATTGTATTCATAAAAATATTATAAATCATATTGCATAGTTATGCAAATTCTCAGAAACACTTGCATTATTAAAAAAAAAAAAGCCATCACACACATACACACAGACACACACACACACATACACACACACACACACACATATATATATATATATATATATATATCTGATCTCACTGAGTTATGTCCTCGTTGAGCACTATCCTACTTGCTGTCCCTAGAATAAATCTGTCTGCTTTATAGAAAATAATGCACAGCAAACACATTTTAGTAACCAGATTTTACAATCATGCTAACCTATTGCTTTAAAATATATCACATGACATTTCTTCCAGAATAGAATTATAAAATTGTTTATGCTTGTCAATCAGATGAATTAAATGAATTATAATAAAGTATGTTTGGAACACAAGTTTTTAACACAGATTATTATGCTGCTATTAAGTAGATTTTCAAAAACATTTAAATAAATGTTTCATTTTCTATGCCTTCTAAAATAAGACATTTACTTACTACAAGAAACTACATCATTTAAATTCATTATAACTGACATATTTTATGAATAGAGTATTTTTCCTGAATCTGTGGTGTGTCAGTGTGATAACTATGTCAGAGATTATACTAACTGCTTTCAGTTTCTCTGTGAGAATTCTGTGAGCTGAAGCTTCTGAGGTAACTCATGGACACTGTGCATGAGACAGCCCACATCTCAGATTGTCTCCCTTAACATTTTGGCGGGAAACTTATTAAAACTTGTGGCAAACATTCATTTTGTCAATAGAGTAAAATATTGTATTCATAGAAATTATTATAAATCATATTGGATAGTTATGCAGATTCTCAGAAACACTTGCATTATTAAAAAAAAAAAAAAAAAAGCCATCACACACACACATATATATATATATATATATGATCTCACTGAGTTGTGTCTTTGTTGAGCACTATCCTACTTGCTGTCCCTAGAATAAATCTGTCTGCTTTATACAAAATAATGCACAGCAAACACATATTAGTAACCAGATTTTACAATCATGCTAACCTACTGCTTTAAAATATATCACATGACATTTCTTCCAGAATAGAGTTATAAGATTATTTATGCTTGTCAATCAGATGAATTAAATGAGTTATAGTAAAACACAGATTATTATGCTGCTGTTAAGTAGATTTTCAAAAACATTTAAATAAATGTTTCATTTTCTATGCCTTCTAAAATAAGACATTTACTTACTACAAGAAACTACATCATTTAAACTCATTATAACTGACATATTTTATGAATAGAGTATTTTTCCTGAATCTCTGGTGTGTCAGTGTGATAACTATGTCAGAGATTATACTAACTGCTTTCAGTTTCTCTGTGAGAATTCTGTGAGCTGAAGCTTCTGAGGTAACTCATGGACACTGTGCATGAGACAGCCCACATCTCAGATTGTCTCTCTTAACATTTTGGCGGGAAACTTATTAAAAACTAGTGACAAACATTCATTTAGCAGTGTAAATGCATCTAAACATGACAAAACCTTCACAATGTATTCCAGAGACCATTACAGCCTCTTACTTCTTTTCAGAAAGAGAAACAAATTGAATCACAGCTTGCCATTAAATCTTCAGATATTTTGACTGGTTATGAAACAAAACATTATAACTGACATATTTTATGAATAGAGTATTTTCCTGAATCTGTGGTGTGTCAGTGTGATAACTATGTCAAAGGTTATACTAACTGCTTTCAGTTTCTCTGTCCCACATCCCAGATTGTCTCTAAAACTAGTGACAAACATTCATTTAGCAGTGTAAATGCATCTAAACATGACAAAACCTTCACAATGTATTCCAACAAGCAATAAAACTCAACATTCTTCTCCCAACTCAATTTTCATACAAATCCTATTATTCACTGTGCCCACACAATCAAAAGCATTTCTATATATTAATAAAGAAAAGAAGAGAGTAGAAAATAAGGGAGTGAGGCAGAAATAAAAAATGTAAGAGAAAGCTGTAAGAAGTATATACAATGGAATGTTACTTACTGTTTATATTAATAGAGTTAAAAATAAAACATATTATTTATTCTTATTTAGTTCTGATTATTATTAGTTAAAGCATGACAGATTATTTACAAACAAGCATAAGCAGTATAATCAAGAAAGTATAATTAGAAATAGCATTTGAAGAACTTATAAACTTTTACAAGGAATAAATATGTTATTATTCTATTAATGATATTTTCATACCCACTACATAATCTAAATAGAATGCCATTGTTTAAACAAAGAAAATAATAAAAGAAGAAGGAAAAAAAAAGGTAAAGATAAAAAAATGTATCAAATTACTAACCTTACTTCTTTTCAGAAAGAGAAACAAATTGAATCACAGCTTGCCATTAAATCTTCAGGTATTTTGACTGGTTATGAAACAAAACATTTCTTTGCACATAGAGAATAACTTTGATTAAATCTTTTCCAAAATATTTGTGGCTTTCTGGAAATGCAGGAACTATATTCAAAAAGATTAATAATGAAATCTGACCACAAGGTTATAGATTGTGCTGAGTTTGGCAAGGTGGAAGAGGAGAAGGAGGAGGTAAATAAATTTAAAGTTATGGAAAGTGATTTGGATAAGATAATCAAATTGTCAGCCAGGCTTCAAATATGACAGACTTTATCATTTAAGGAACTGAAATTAGTGAGGCACTAAAAGCATCAAATATTTCTAAAATTCCAGGGCCAGATGGAACCTGTAATCGGCAACTAAACCAATCAGAAGCTAAACTTATTCCTGTTTTGAGCAGTGTGCATAGTGGGAGCCTTAATAAAGTAACTGTACCTAGTGACTGGAAAAAAGTAGGAATTCATCCAATTTAGTAAATTTCCAATTAAAGGAAAAGGTAGGGATCAGAAACATGATTGGTGTTACTAGTGGAACTGATAAAAGTGTTGGAGAAAAAAAAAAAAAAAAGATTATGGGAAGAGCCCCTGAAGCAAGGCAATTTTGACTGATGGTAACAGGCTTATTGCAACAAGTTTACTCTCATGAACAGTTTAGGCTTTTGCTAAATATTGTCTAGTATGTTAGATATTGGTCCACAGGCTCTGGAACTTCAACAGGACTTGTGATTCAATTGATCAGCAACTGTTGTTAGAAAACTTGGTGAAGCTGAGGGCTGATCCTGTTGTAATAAAATGGATTAGAGATTGGTGGAGTTGGAGAGATGTTGGTAAAGGCATAAGACATAGTAGACAACTGGAAGACTATGAATAAGGCTGCCCCTCATGGCTCTTATTTAGGGCCTCTGTCATTTACAGCATACTGGGGTGATATTCAGATTCCAGAGCATGTTTGGTGCATGGAGTGTATGTTAGCTTTTCACAGATTACAATCACAATGCATCAAAAGTATATAAATTGACATTTTTTTTTACTTTTTTGTAGGGGTTCTGAGCCCCCCCCCCAGTGTGAGGAACTCCCCCCCCACACACACACATCCTCCTTGATAAAACTAAACAAGTCCAGCATTGAATCAGTTTGCAGGAGGAGGAGAAAAACAATGTTAAAAAGGTTTTGTTTCTTAATTATGAAATATCACCACTGTTGAGTTTGCAGCTCTAAAAGTAAGCCAGTGTATGAAACAAATGGACGAGGTGAAATTTGGAACATGTATTATAAAGGAAAAGACAATATAGAGAAGGACAACTGTTTTAAAGAACTTCTAAAGTTAAAGAGAACAAACTTTGTAAAAAAAAAAAAGGTAGAATGTGATTTTGTAATATAGTGATGGAAATACTGTACTACTGCGACTCTATGAACATCACTGAAGTAGAGTACCTTTAAGGACTTAGGAATAGCAGTGGATACAGGGATAAAGTTAAGGAGACACAGATTACTGTGTTTAAAGAAAACTGTAAACTAGCACGACTCAGATTTGTAGCCAGTAGAAATCTAGCAATCATGTTACCACTGCATACATCAGGTGTTGTCTTTTTCTGTTGTACAGGAAATTGATATGGCATCTCATCCTGAAGCAATTGTATAGCAGAAAGGAAGGGGTATAAACATGTTGTTAGGAGAATTTTGGGACTATCTGAAATCCCTTTGCACTGCTAGGTTAAGGCAATGTGGCCTTTATTCCTTATGCTACATAAGATTTGGCAACTAATCTAATATTAATATTCACACATAACTTTTAGGAATGAATTTTTGCTTGAATGTCTAAGTTTCAAAACAGTATAACACGAGATAAACATTACTGTAAAAATATATGGATGAAGCATGCATTGTTCTAATACACAGAGAAGAAAGAGATGGTTCACAGAAGGTAATAAATGAATGGAATAACTTGCCAATAACTATTACAAAAGCTCCTACAGTGAAGAATGTCAAATTACTTTTGGTTAAATTAATGGAGGAAGGGCTTATAGCACTTATTACAACACGAGAAAGTAAACTAAGTTTGAGACTTTTTATCTTGATTTATTTATGTTACCTTTTTTGGTTCTACAATGACATGAAACACTGTAATTAAAATGTCTATATAACATGAGAACTACACCTAAAAATAAATAACTACACAGAATTGCACAACACTATAAACCCCTGCACCACATTATATGTGGAGACTCTGTCCTTATATCAATGATGTCTGTGTGTGTATGTATATATATATATATATATATATATATATATATATATATATATATATATATAAAATAGCATTTTCAGTGATGGTATTATTGTCAAGTGATGAAGTCATTGGAGTATATTTTATTGACTGTAAGATAGGTGGAAGTGGTGGATAATGCTGAAGCTTCCATTTTTTTTCTTAAATCTTCAGCACTTGTGCTGAGAGTGCATGTGTGTGTCACTCTGTCTGTCTGTCTTGTGTAGTGGTAGGAAAAGGGTGTTTAGTATCCTTATGTGTAAGGTTAGGGGAGAAGTACTGTAGGTGTAGGTTTACACATGAGGAAGGTGGTGCAGGGGGACATATGTGCTAACTCTAACCTAACTAATGCCTGGCCCTTACCCCAGCCTTAAGTATAAGGGCAACAAAAGAGCTGAACAATGCTATTATTCCCATGCTGTTGCTAAACTGTGGAATGCACTCCCTCACTCTATCACCCAACTAGACTATAAAAACATTCACATCAGCACTGAAAGAACACTATCTCAATAACCATGTCTATTCATGTAATCACGATTAGACCACCTTAAATATATTTTTGCTACAACCCACTATAAATATTTTACAATCTGTTAATATATCAACCAATTATTCTTTTTTTTTCTTGTCTTCTTCTCTAGTTTCCCCTCTATTAATGTATAATCAACTTATACATTTCTTAATTTACTCCTGTGACTGTATAAACAGATTTGTTTAAAGATTAGCACACTGTGTTTTTGTGTATCTCTGCTTCAGTTCTATGATCTAGTGCATGTCTGTTACAATTGTAATATTTAATCTGTTATACAAAAAATTCTGTAATTGTTGGGGCTTTTCTCCCCGGGCCTCCATTGAAAATGGGTCTTTTTTGCTCAGTGGACTTTCCCAGTCAACAAATGTCAGTCAGTCAGTAAATAAATATGCTGGGTGACATAGACTGATTTTCTTACTGCCTTGTCCAATTTTTGGTCAAAGGTCAGATTACTGTCTACATATGTTTCCAGATCCCTGACTACTGGGTTAGTGTGTTATTAATGGAGAAATTAGCATGGCTGGCAGTTTTCCAAAAAGGCTCTGTAATGCATTTTGTGGCTTTGGCACAGGTGATTTGTCTGTGTTAGACCCTCTTGTAAGATGTTTTTGTGTCATGGGGGGAATCTATGATAGCTCCCAGTCTGCAGTCATCTGAGAACTTGGTCAACCAAAGCCCTTGACATTAGCCTTTACCTTCAAGAAATAGATGCTAAATATGAGTGGTCCCAGCACAGACCCTCAGGTACCCCACTGGTCTCAGTGGAGGTGGCATGATCAATCCTGACTTCCTGGGTCTTGTCTGTGAGTGAGATGGCAATCCAGAAAGTTATGTAGGGGTTTATGCCTAGTTTGGTAAGTTTGTCAATTATACATGAGTGGGGTATTGTATTGAATATCTTAGCTAGGTCCAGGTAGGTGGTATGCACCATTTTCCACTCTTCCATTGCCTTGGTGACATTCTCAAAGAAGTCCACCAGGTTTAGCAGGCATGACCTTCTCTTGACTAAGCCAAACTAGGTTGGATCCAGTGTTTGAAAGTTGCCTATCTCTTTGTCGATCATTTCCATGATAATTTGTTCCATGACTTTGCATATTAGACTAGTAAGTCTGTAGTTTCTGGGGTAGACTGATGATTTACCATTGTGAAGTGGTATAACAATTGCAGTCCTCCATTCTTTTGGTACAAAGCCTGTTTTGAGGCTATAAGTTAAACGTTACTCGTCTATTTAGGAGGCATCCATGGAATATTTATACTAGCCTTATTTAAAATATGTCAGTTTTATTACTTGTTCTTAATTTGGTTGTTGTCTGCATTATGTATGTATTTTACTATTGTATACTGTATACTTTCTGTGTGAAAATGTATGTTCTGCATGTTGTTGTAACTTAAATGGTCTATAATGAGTCCAGGCCATGGCTGCAAAGGATCTGCAAATAGATCGACGGATAAAATAGTAAGGAGGTATTTTAGATATGCCAGTAGAGAATGCATATTGCAGCAGTCTTTTGGTGGTCTCAGTCATAAATGAGGAAGGAATTCCAAGATGCTTGGGACAGACAGTCACTTCTGGTAGCGTGCTAAGTAGTATAATGTTTGTTAGTTAACAAGTACAACTTTAGCACTGAGGTTCAGGACTAGTAACTATTAATAGGTTTCATCATCTAGTCTTGTGTTTAATTCCATTAGTCTCCATTTACCTACTGTGTGACTGACTGGTTTACTTAAGTGGCCAGCCCTTTTAAATCACCCTGAAGTGAGACACTTTTACTTAGTGGTTAACCTGCTTAGCAAATAAATAAAAGAAAACTTCAAATAAACAGGGTAATCGGCGGACTGTATAAGCCAAATGGTTCATGGATATTATTGCTGTTGAGAATTTTCATTTAATAGCCCTATGACAAAGTATCCATTGTAGAAGACTTATGCCTAATAATGTTTACATTGCAAATATATTACTTAATTAGGATTAGGGTGGTACAAGGCTTGAAAGTGACATTATTTCTGTTAGGTCAGTTAGCAATTCTTTTTGGTTATAAGTCACTAAGATGTTTTCAATCAGTATGCAGCATAACTATGATATAAAGTTGTTCAAAGGAAAAGTGTAGCATTCAATTCAGTTTCATAAAATGCACAGATGGACAGACAAACATTTGTAGGTTTTGAATCTTTAAAGGTATTGTTAACTCTCATTAATGGCAGACAATAGCTGAGTAAGGATAGTAAGTGTATACTTTTAGGTATTCCAACTGGACAAAAGCAGTAGAGACTCTCTTATCCTTGTCCCCCTTCCCTTATCCTTGTCCTCTTTCCCTTATTTTTGTACTCCCTTCCCTTTTCCTTGTCCCCTTTCCCTTATCCTTGTCCCCTTTCCCTTATCCTTGTACTCCCTTTCCCTTATCCTTGTCCCCCCTTCCCTTGATGTAAAATGCAAGAATGCCATCTCTTACTGCCGTCTTTGGTCATCCATCTGATTCTTTGCTGGCATTGCACTGTGCAGTTAACAGAATATAGTTCAATGAAAAGAGCTTATATTTACACTGTACATATGCAAACACTTTTTAGTGCACGTTAATACTGTCCATCTTGTGTTTAGCTTCTTAAGCTGTATATCCCAATTAAATGTTACTGTTCATTTTTTGTTGGTTTACATTTATACAGTTGTACATTACTTTGTTACCTGTTGCTTCTTTGGAGCCTGGGTTGTAGATGAAAAGGGTTAGAAGATTATCCATCTACCCAGTTATCAGAGAGAATAAATATATAAACAAACAAATAATAGATTAATTGATATGAATGGGAGTTTTCTGTATAGGTGACTGGTTCATCATTTGTGCTCAGTGTGTCCTTGGATGAACTGAGCTTAAACATTAAAGTATACTGTAAATGCTCAACTCACCATTGCAGCTTTGCAAACCATTTGATTGCTAGTTTGACACTGATAGCATCAGGTATGCATGTATATTAGCGGTGGGGATTCTAGGGAGTTTTTTGTCAGACTTTGGAAACAAAACATTTTATTTTTCATCAGCAGTGCTAGACATGAAGTCAGGAGCAGCCAGTGATTTCCTTCTTATTACTCATGTTTTTCTTTACCTTACCAAATATTCTTTGGCCAAAACCTCTTGGGTTGATACCCCCACCTGTGCTCTGAAGGAATGTTATACGTGTGTGTGTATATATTATATATATACATATTTAGTTTTACTATCACTTGTGCGAGCTATCGTATTATCAAACGAAATGAGTGAAAAAAAGAACTACTGCAAAAAATACTGAATGCAGAATTGGAGAATGTCGAATTTGGCATCTTTCGAACATTCTCCACAGTTCTGCAAATTGTACTAGTCTGCAAAACACAGCAAAGAAAGTTTTGCAGGGGGGGACAAGCCCCCCTGCCCACCCCCACACCCTCTGCTACTTATATATGCAAACTCTGAGACTGCACTACATTGAGGGAAAGAGTACATTTCCCGATCCCCACTATAGTGTGATCTGCATTAAAATGTTGAAATTCATAACAGCAAAAGCTATAGTGCATTCGCTATTGTGCATTTCAACATTTTTTTTGTTCTTTCCTAATGTTGAATTGGGCGTTCGGACATACGTAAATCAAACGAAGTCTGAGCTCCCTTTTGATTGTAAACCATACACACACACACAGATATATATATATATATATATATATATATATGTGTGTGTGTGTGTGTGTGTGTGTGTGTGTGTGTGTGTGTATATTGTAGATCTAATTATCTTAGACTTTCATTTGGCCAATTTTCTGAAGAAGTCATTTATTTTTTTTTTCTGGATCTTTTTAAAAGGTCTAAATTAACTACTTTCTTTCACAACTTTATATGCTTTTTTTCTTTAATATGGCTAGAATATGTGACTGTGGAAGGGCTATTCCTTTATCAGACAAGAAATACATCTCTTTTGTAAACAATTTTATTGTTTTTGAATTTTGTACTTGTAATAATTTTAAGCTGTGTTTACATATATAAAACAGTGCTGAGTGAGTTTTTTTCTAAGCAATAATGTTACTATCTTTTCTGTAGGAGAGATTTATTATCTTTGTTATAAAATATGTGTAGCATTTTTATGTAAGGCTGTATTGTCCAAATGTGATGCAGTTCTGAGTGCTTTTAGACAGGAACAAAGTTTTAGTTGCTTTGCTGTTCTTCCTTCCACATTTAATATTCACTTTTCTTCTGCTATGAAAATATTTTAACATGGAAAAATCCAGTTTTTCAGCTTTAGCTAAATTGTGTACACCCAAGGAATGTATTAGTGGTTTTGACAGATAAGACATAACAAAGAAAAAAAAAATTGATATTTTAATGCATTTTATTCATATTCAGAAATATATGACCATGGTGAAGTTTAGAGGCAGGTTCCTTTACAAATAACCTCTTAACTCTGGGCTGGTTGATTTGAATTTATATTCTGAAAGAACAGAGTGTATACATTGTCATTGCCATTGATAGATATACATGTCTCCTTGTGTAACGTATGTGTTGTTTTTGAGCATTATACACTTTCTTGACTGTTTTTATCATTATGTGTTTGCATGTAATGGCTTTCAGTTATTTGTGTTTTTAGCAGAATATGTTCAGCTAACCACCTTCTCGTAACTTAATGTTTCAGGATGCTGCCATAGATGCTGCACACCATTATGTTTATAATGCAGTCTTCCTTCATTCCAATTAAATTTTCATGTATGCTGATTTGCTATATTTGACTCCATCTTCTTAGTCAAAATATTTTCCACAATTAAACAAATATGATAACTGCTAGTTGTAAACTCATGATTAATCTAAATAAAATTTTTGGACAGTATAATAAAACAAATAACAGACCTCAGTTTGGACAATGCATACTATTTAGTGCCCCCCAATGAACCTTAAAAAAGTTCAGTAGCTTACAAACTGTCATTAAGCAATTATAATTGTGATTTCTTATTAGACAGCTTGTAAACTGTCACCCTTCTGTTTTTTTTTTTTTTTTAAGTAGTTTTAACTACCTTTAAAAACTAACAGAGGTCTGGCAAACAATTCACAATCTGTGTAATATAGCAATAACTGATGACATTGGTACTGTATATTGAAGATTTACCCACGGTTGGTGTGATTAAATAAAGCCAGCCATGGATAAATCTTCAATATACCATACCAATGTCAACAGTTATTGCTATTATACAATGACATTATTTAAGAAAAAAATTATTTACTTTTATTAAATAATGTCATTGTATGATGGCTCCATGGTGGTGTTCTGCTTTCCGAGGGTATCCCACAGCTTTTTTTGATGGACTACGCATGCGTATGGGACTTTCGTTCCCACGCTTACCCAGTACATCAGTGCTGTGTGATGGGTGCTGTATATAGGAAGCAACAGAAAAAGGAAGATCTTCATCGCTTTTTTTTTTTTTTTTTTTTTAAAGATACCAGGACACTTTGAAGGTATGGGAGAGACAGGACATAGACAATAAAAGGATAATCAAGTATGTTTCTCTAGTTTTTCATAACGTACATGATTATTTTTTTATTTTTGTCTAGCCCATCTCTCTCATTGGTTTCAAGTGTTTGGTTTTGGAGTTTATTTATTTATTTATTTTTTGTTTAAGGGAAAGAAACTGAAATTTTTATGGCATATATTAAAGGAAAAAAAAGTCCAGGTGACCGGAACTTTTTCCACTGGTATATGCTCGGATTTACAACGGGCATGGTGGTTGGGCTGACCAATCAGCGTGCTACTTTTTGTTTATTAATGGCCAGTCATTGTATAATAAGCAATCATGTTTGGGATCCCCTAATAACAACTTGTATACTATCAGATATTCAGCACCTTCACATGTTTGTGTCTTGCTCACACATCCCTTCCTACAGGCCTTACATGACTTTGTGACCTGTGGCTGTTCTTGCAGCCATGTATTCCTTGCCCAGGCTGATTTATGAGATCACACAATCTCCTTGGTCAGCACCAATATGGCTTTGTTAAAGGCAGGCCATGTTTTCTGAATTTGGTGGTCTTTGAGTCTGTCACTGTTGCCCTGTTGTCATTGATAAAGGCTTAACTGTTTACCCTGCATAGCTAGATTTGGCAAAAGCCTTCAGCATTATCCCTTACTAGGAAGCCATCTTCAGCCTCAGACATATCATTGTCAGCCATTTCTTAATTAGAAGTGGTTGAAGACTGACTCCTTTCTGAATCTAAAAGTGTGATCAGTGTTCTGCAGTGATATGTGCTGGACTGCCTTTTAGTGAGAATGTTTTTTCCAAATAAATGAGCAGTTATATATCATGATAACATGATTTTGACTGCAAACTGAGTAATATAATAATTTTCCCCATTTGATGTTAAGATATTGCAAGAAGGACTAGTTAAGCTTTATTCTTGCAGTGTTAAAATAAAAATAACTCTGCCTTTAATGTAAAGAAATGTAGTGCCTTATGTTTCAGAAAAGGATTCCATTCAGTTATAAAATTACTCTATAGCTATTAAAGACAGGAAGTGTAACTAGGGACTTGGATACAATTGTCAATGATGGGTTTGATTTTTGATCTGACTACAGCAGTGACGGTTAGAGAAGCCTTCAGAGTGGCTGTTACGATTTTTAGATCACATTCAGTAAAGCTAAGGATGTGATTATGCCTCTGTATACATCATTGTTATGTCCAGTCACTCAATGCAATATTGTTTTCTACAACCACGGATCAAATTAAAGGTTGCACTTTATGGTGGATTTCTTGGTACAGTCAGTGAAATCTTCTATGCATGTCGTTGAGGTGCAGGTCTTGAACAGATGCATTCTACACTTCATTAGCATGGGCACTGCATTCTTAGGGGTGTCAAAGGCACCATATTACAATTAAGGAGAACATTTAGTGTAGTACAGGGTAGGAAAAAATCATTGGAGGCTTTTATCATCTGTTGATAAATGAGGTAGGCCATCTGTTAGGGATAGGCTAACAGTGGGTGGGATCTTTCACAATGAGCGCCTACCATAAAGCCCTGCAGCTTTAACTTAATAAGCTTTTGGCCAGCTGATGACCAGCCTGCGTTACCTGGAATAGCTCCATTGAGCAAGTGCTGGACACACAAACTAATCAGCTTGCCAAAAATGGAGTAAGGATTGCCTCACTAATTTGACCAGATGTATTTTTTAAGTGGATGACATGATGGTGAGGAGGAGATCTTAATTTATGCTTCACAGGAGAGCTATAATGGTTGGGAAAAGAGAACATTCAGGTAGCAGTTCTGCAATAAAGTTGGACAAAATTAGTTGTTTTTTATAAAGAGAAATCTGAATATTCATATTGGGAATGACAGACAAAACAGAACATGAAGATTACCTGGACTCACATGATTGGGGCAGCAGGAATAATGAAGGAGACGTCATTCAAAGCTTAAGGGTGGCCATCACATGGTTTTCAAAGAGAGAGAAACAGCCTCAAATTACACCTACAACAGTGGTCAACATGCAGCTCAGGTAGACATCTTTCTAGTGAAGAAAGGACAATGGAATGAAATCAGAGATTGTAAAATCATCAGTAGCAATTAGCAAAAGCCACTGTGGCCATATTACACTGCAAGCAGTGGTTAGAGAATGACTTAAGATCAACAGAGACTAGGCTGAAGACCTAGATGTTGACTGGAGCAAAGGTACAGGAGTTCAAAGAAATGCTCATGGTTCCAGCACCACAGGCAGAAAACAAAATGGGTGGAGGTGAGGAACAACAACGTTTCAAAGCAGCATGTGGTGTCAAGCTTGGTATGGAAATAAGGTGCATAAGGAAAGCTGGTGGTAGAATGCAGAAGTCCAGGAAGGTAAGGACTGCAAGAAGAAGTGTGTGTGTGTGTGTGTGTGTGTGTGTGTGTGTGTGTGTGTGTGGGGGGGGTGTAGCTCAAGCAAAAAGGGAAAACTGGCGACTAACAAAGATGTGTGTGTGTGTGTGTGTGTGGGGGGGGGTGTAGCTCAAGCAAAAAGGGAAAACTGGCGACTAACAAAGAGGCTAAGAGAGCAATATGATTGGGCAAGAAGAGGAAGGCATCAGAGAAGCTTTACCAGATTATGGAAAGTGGTTTAGTAGATGCCATTATGAAGGTTTTTCAGGCTGCAGTGCAATAACAGAAGGATAAAGAAGGCAGTTGTCAGATACCAGGCATAAGGAATGCCAGCAACACTCTGCGCACCAGTCCAGAGGACATGCAGGCAGATAGAAGGAGTACTTCAAGAAGTTTCTGAATGAAGAAAACCATACATAATCTGTACTGCTTCACGCATGGCCTACTCTGAGAAAGGAACCCACTCTAGAAGAAGTACAATATGCACTAAGGAAGGTGAAGTTGGGGAAAGTTGCAGGCTCAGATGAAATTACTGCAGATATGATCAAAATGTTGGGGCTTTAGGGAGAAATGAATCTTGACTGTACACATTGCAGTATACTGTACATGGGTCTATATTAGAAGACCGAAGATGCATTCTTTCGTCTGCGTCTTGGTCGAACTTAAAAGGTTGAAAACGCAAAATATCGAAGCGGCTGTTAAGCTAATTCTTTCCCTGGAAAAGAATTTGCTTGGCCACTTCGGTACTTTGCCGTTTCCGGCACTGTAGTGCGGTCTCGGAGTTGGTATATTTAAGTAGAGGGGGTGTGGGTAATGTTTGAAATTGATTTTTTTTTTTTTTTTTTTGTTGGAACAGCGTTTTTTTTCACTTGGAAAAAAATCGCTGTTCTGACACTTTGACATTGTAAGCTTTTGCTTACATAGGGTTGATCAATCACTGTTCACTTTTTTAAGCATTCAGTGATTTAATATAGACCCCTGTAGATTGAGCGGAACTTCCCTGATGATTGCAGAATAAGCATTTCAGTGTTAGTGTTCAAGAATAAAGGGGATATTCACGAATGCACGCAATACAGAGGTATCATACTACACTGTATGAAAATGCTGGAGATGATTAATAAATTAATACACATTGAAATAAAAAGTAAAATGGGAGATAAGCAGTCTGAATTCAGATCAGGATGCAGTACAACTGACCAAATCTTTGCACTGAGACAGATATTAGAGAAGAAGCTGGAGATAAGGAAAGAGTCCAACTAAGAATTCTTAGACTTGTGGAAAGCATATGACATGGTTCCAAGAAAGCTGATTTTAGCACCACAGGGATGGTTTGAAGTCCCTGAATCATTGGTAGAATTAGTGCAGGCTGTGTACTGGGACCCCATGACAAAAGTGCGAACAGTGTTCGGACTCACAGAGGGGTTTCCAGTAGGACTGGTTGTGCATCAGGGCTCAGCTCTGAGCTCACTGCTGTTCATACTGATGATGGGCTACATCAGCAAAAAGGTCAGACTGGAAGAGTCAACCAAGTCACTGAAGTCGCAGGCTGACTCAGAACAGGAACTCCAGCTAATAAAATGGGACTGGAATGCAAATGTGAAGGCACATGGGATGAAACTTGTTTTGTACACTCAAGTCCCAAGTGCTTGAAACCTACTGTTTTGAAGCCAGTGACTTGAGTGTCTTGAAGCTCAGGTAGGCCGCAGCTTGTACTCAAACTCAGATATGAGTTCAGACAAGCAGCTAACACATCCCACCCAAACTCATTCATGTTCAGGCAAGGTAAGGTCAACAGCCGCTGTGACAGAGTGGGAGGGGTAAGAATATGGATTAGAGACTGGTGGGAAGGGAGTTTAGGTTTAGGGAGTGGGAGGGAGGTTTAGGTTTAGGTTTAGGGAGTGAGAAGAGGGATTTTAGGTTTAGATAGTGGGAGGGGGTATAGGGTTTATTGAACAGGAGTGGAGTTTTAGGGTTAGGGCATGAGAAGGGTTTCTTAGAGTTAGGCAGTAAGAAGGAGGCCTTTGTATTAAGGACTTGAAGGGGGGAGGTTTAGGTTTAAGGAGTAGGAGGGAATTTTATGGTTAGGGACCAGAAATGGAGCTCTAGGGTTAGAGTTAGGGTTCTGCTAAGGCTATGGGAGCCAATAAGTTATGGGAGATCAAGTTAGATGGAGTTCAAGCACTTAACTATATGAGCAAGTGGAAACAAGCAAGAGTATCTCAAGCACATAGCATGGAAGTGCTTGTAGAAGACCCAAATTAAGCTGATTACAGACAAGACACGGTCAGAGAAGCAAATGTGGGAAACCACTAAAAACTTAAAATTGTGATGGAAGGGAATACAGAGGAAAAGGTTTAAGAGCTTCAGATGTTTACGATGTATGTTTCAGAAGAAGGAAAGTCTGACTGAAGAAGTCAGAACTAGAGTCTGAAGTGCTGCAGTGAAATGCTGAAAAGTGTCATGGGTAAGGTGTGACAGACCAATGCCAAATAAGTTAAAAAATAAGGCGTATAAAACACAATTTTGTAATCAGTACTTTTGTATGACATAGAAACCTTGGTAGTGAACTCAGGCTAGTTGAGGAAGCTTAAGTTCATGGAGATGAACTGCTTGAAATGGGTGGGAGGATGAACACTGTGGGCAGATGAAGAAATAAGGACATGAAAGCAAAAGACAGAGTAGATCCAATTACAGAGGGGTTCAAAGAGAATAGATTATGATGGCTTAATCACATGTACAGGAAAGCAGAAGACAATTTGGTAAAGCAGATATGGGTGAGACAGGAAGAGGACAAGAGGTGACAGGGACAATCAGCCAAGAGTTGGATGAATTGTGCGAGAGAATACATGAAGACTGGTGAGCATGACAGTCAAAGAAGGTAGGAAATGACTCTGAATAGAGATAAGTGATGACAGTTGACATGCTACATCAGTTCCATGTAAAATGGGAAAAGACGTTGATGATGATGATGATGATGTTTAAGGGAGAGGCTAGTCACTGTACTGCCAGGGTTCAAAGATTCATAATTTCATAGATTTATACTAAGTTCAGGGCTGTAGAGCTATCTATAAGCTTAGCCACATCACTCTTTTACTGATAAGAATAGACTAGTTTCCTCTATATTTGCCAATCCAGTTGTCAAGGTTTGCTCTAAAAGTTTTCAGGGAGATAATCTACTTGCTGTGAGCAGGGAGACTATTCCAAAGGTATTGTTGGTTTGACAGTGGAGGTTTGTGTTTTTTTTTTCAGTGGGTATTAGCTGAGCTTCTTGACTTGTGAAGCTGAAGTAGATTGCATAGTAAGAAATATTTAATTGAATGAAACGCTGAGCAGCATTCACCTCTGAGGATCCTGTAAGAAAGTCAGTATAGGGATAGACATGCTTGTCTGTTGGGGTACCTTAAGTGGCTTAAAACAGCTATTTTTGTTTAAATTAGGGAGCTTTGGGGCTTTCCAAGTTGTACAAGGTGTACAGACAGGTACATTCTAAAGATGGCATTGTATTTAATAATTTATCTAATGAGATAGTAGTATAGGAGAACAAAGATATTCTTGGGCCTAGAAGCAATGCCATGACAGATAACTTGTGTGAGGCAGAATGATTTTCTGACCACAGCTGACTCATGGTGGTGAAAAGAGAACACATTCTCATGTGGGTACCCAAGTCTGTAATAATAGGATCTCTTTTAGAGCACCATCAGCAATATGATGACAGGAATGGATAGTCTTACTGAAGGTACTATACTTCTTAGCATTTAATCTGAGCCTGTGATTAATGCACCAGGTGGAGGTCTGATCTAGGTCTTGCTGGAGAATAAGTAATCATTGGGTGAGTTAATAACAGTGCCCAATTTGCAACCATCTTCTTTATACATAGACCTTAGACATCTGATATTACCACTGAAAAGTAAATGACAAACTGGAGGTGACCCAAAATTGAACTATGTCAGATGCCACTGGTTACATTTCTATGGCTAAAGGAGATACCCCTCATTGGATTAAATAAGTTTAGAGCATTATCAATTTCCTATCAGTGAACAATATTAAGCTTAACCTTGAGACAAGAGAGTTTGCTTAGGATTCCTGCTTGGGGAATGTTGTCAAAGGTTTTAACAAGTTCAAGGTAGGCATTATGGACAGTCTAGCCCTTGTTTAAAGCTTCCTTGAAGAGACATGATATACCCTTAACAAATCCAGACTGACTGAGACTAAGGGACTATAGGTTACCCATATCGTTGTTAATTAGTTCAGTAATAATGCATTCCATAGCTCTTCAGCTAATGCTAGTGAGGCAAAAAGGCCTATAATGTCTGATGTGAGGCTGCCCCTGTGAAAGGGGACAACTGTGGCTCTTTTCCAAGTTAGGAACAGAACTTGTGTAGAGACTAAGGTTAAACAGATCTAGAAGAGGTATGGCTGTATTGCATCTGATACTTGCAGGCAGACAGCCTAGAATATCGTTAGACCATGTGGACCTAGTGTTTTTATTTTTGGAAAGAGCAGAAGTGATAACAAGAGGTACAGCTATGGGGAAAATGTGGGCTAGATGAGGTGTGTGGGCGATGTGACAGTGGAGCTATGTTTATCCACAAGGATATTAGTTACCAATGATTGCTGGTAAAGTTAAAGCGGGGAGCCAAATGCAGTGGGGCAGGCTGTATTATATCAGCTCAATGATTGTTACGTGTGCTTGAACAATAGATGGGGGTCATTCACTTTCATCCAGAGACTGCCTTGGTATATCCCTACTCATTACAGTCACTTTATTGACTATATACACCTTAAATGCCTGGCTGGGATCAACAAGGCAGCCTTAGAGATAATGGAGCCCTAGACAAATAATTCCATTGGCCCCAACCCTATTGCCCACTAGTCTCCCCTGCACTTTATTAGTATCCTGCCCCCACACCATCCACAAAGATTACATCTTTCTTCCTTTTTCATAGTTTGCATATTTCTCAACTGTACAGATTTTTGCCTCATATTTTTGGTCCATTTTTCATACAATTGTGGTTTTCTGGCAAATTAGTGACAAATCATTTATGACTGAAGTTAAAAAAATAATGACAGACATTTGAGTTTCAGACTTCATACCATTCAGAAAATTCATGGTAATGTAAAATCTGTTATTTTATCAACTTTCTAAATTTGTAAGAACTGTATTTAAAATTGTCATTGTTTTTTGGGCCTTTGTCCCACTTTTATTTATGGCTTTGTCCAGATTTCTTGCTCTAACAGGTTGAGGAGTATGATAGTTTGTCTTACTTTTTAGCTCCCCTTATGCTTTTAACCCTGTGTAATTGGCCAATAATCTGCTGTAATAAAGTCTGGAAGAAGTAACTGAATTAAGCTGGTAGCCCACAGAAGTCATAGACTACTAGATGCTCTGAGGTACATCTTAGAGATTTTTTTTATAAATACAGAATTCCTGAGGAAGTGCCATATTAAAAGAGATGAATGTGATTAATAAAGTTGGAATTATTGCATGTTACCCTGACAGTGGTGTTCTGTTCAGTGTTGTCTTATATACCTCAGATGTCTGCATCAAAAGAATGAATGAGTGAATCTATAACTGACAGTCAGAAATGTATCCTCACAGCTCACTGCTGTAAGAATACAGTATGCAATCCACTACAACACCCACCATACAAGTCTCACTTCTTAGCTTAAGAGTAGTCGAGAAAGCTAAACTTAATGGTAGAAAAATAACCAGTCTTATTGATGGGTACTATATATATATATATATATATATATATATATATATATATATATATATATATATATATATATATATATATATATATATATATATATATATATATATATATATATATATATATATATATATATATTTATATATTTATATATATATATATATATATATATATATATATATATATATATATATATATATATACATACATAAATGTATTTATGTATTTTACATTTATTGACTGGGTTAGTCCGTCTGAGCTAAAATAGCCCCTTTTTAGCAGAGACCCAGGGAGAAAAGCTCCACAGTGTAATCCAATTTTTTTGCAAAGCACAGCATGTACTGTGTGTGTGTGTGTGTGTGTGTATATGTACATATATATATATATATATATATATATATATATATATATATATATATATACACACATACACACTAGAAAATCTCGATGTACTGAAATGTCGAAATTCAGTATGTCGAGACTGAATAGTGGAAAGTGCAGTTAACCGAAACTACACTATGCCGAATCCGCAAATGTCAAATCCGCCGCTATCATGGTGTCACATTCGTGATGTGTGGTGCGGTTTGTGGATGTATCTGTGGTTTCAGGTAAGTGTTGTGTGTTTGAGGATATTGGGTAGGGATTTTAGTGTGTGTGAGTGTGTGCGGTGGTGTTTGTTGTGTGTTTGTATGTTTAGTGCGACCTCGGAGTTAGAATATATAAGTAGTGGGGTGTGTGAGGGGCACAGCCCTCCACATGGGGGTGCAGGGGGACTTACCCCCCTGCTTATAGGTAGGTTAAGTATGTTTGTGTGTATTTTTTTGTTTGTTTAGTTAGGTAGGTGTATGTGTGTGTGTGATTATGTCCTGGTTTGTGTGTGTGTGTGTGAATGGTCGCAATTGTAGTGTTCATTATTGTGGGTTTTCATGTATGTGGTTTTTCGACTATTCAGTCTCGAAATACTGAAATTCGACATTTCAGTATTTCGAGATTGTATAGTGAATCCATATACATATATACATATACACACACACACATATATATATATATATATATATATATATATATATACACACACACATATACGCACATAACAGGCCTTGTAATAGCATGCTTTTCAAAGGCTATTAAGCCTGAAAGACTGTTATCTTTATTTAGTGAATACAATCCTCACTGATTTAAGAAAAAGCAACACACTCTATGAGAAACAGACCGATATATGAAGCAAATAAATCAGACAAGCAGAGAAACTCAGTGAAATTAGGGGCACATGAGAGCATCAGCACACATACACACACACACAAAAAAACACTGAATAAAGCTACTTGCATGAAGTAGAGCTCGGATCTCTGACTAGTCAAATGAATTAATACATGTATAAATAACTGCCAAACAGATATGTATCTTTTCAGTTCACTACTGAAATGATGCAGCATGCAGTTCCCTGCACCTCCATACCTCTTAACCTCTTAGCTCATAAATCAAGGTGAAAGCTAAAATGATGGTTGACAATGAACAAAAATCAGGGACAGCTACAGGGTTTGTATACTTGATAGCATAACAGGCTTTGCATTAGGATGCTTTATTAAATGTTGTAAAATCAGAAACTTGGAATTATGTCCTCATTATTTAGTGAGTGCAGCTTTCCTTAATTTTTCCAGAAAATACACAAACTTTACAAGGAGCAGATCAAAATATGAGGCAAAAAGTAAGAGACATTCTGTAAAATTAGGGCAGCTAAGAGCATCTACATTCCACCACCCTCTCTATATACACATACACCACTTAATGCCACTTGTGTGAATGAACATCTCAGATCTTTGATTACAGTCAAATGAATGAAGACATACATAGATAACTGCCGTACAGAAATCTGTCTTGTCAGCTCACTGCTTTCAAAAACTGTATGCAGCTCATTGTAAGCCCTCCATATCTCTTAGCCCACCAGTCAAGGAGAAAGTTAAATAATAGACAATGGAGCAAAATCAGGGAGAGTTACAACATTCATATATACTTAGAAACTTGCTAACATAAGAGGCTTTGCATTAACATGATTTTCTGAATGTTAAGTCTGAAATACAAGTCATCATTATTTAGTGACTGCAGTGTTTTTTGATTTGCCAGAAAATCCACAAGTTTTAAGCAGAGCAGAAGAAAATATGAGGCAAAAATCAATGATATTTTGCAGAATAGGAGCATCTACACTACAACCCCCACATACAATATACATACACACGCATGCACACATGCACTCACTCACTTAGATTAAGCACTTACCTTCCTAGATGATGCTGGCAGTAGCAGGAAGAAGGCCTATAATAAATAAAAATGAACTATTCTGACTTTCACCCATGCTCATGCCTTGCATGTTACCTCCTTCCGGCACTTTCATTCAGGCTGCTTCAGTCACTTGAGGCAGCCTGAGCCAATGGGAAGCACTCCTCACAACGTCAAGCAGCAGCCCAGTGAGATTCTCATTGAGCAGCTTTTCTGACACCCTGAGGAGCTCTGCCAGTTTATAAAGAAGTCTTATGTTGTAATGATGCTGGGATGTTTTCAAGTGTATTAGGATGATTTTCTTTTCAGAACTCAGGTCATGTGCATAAAATAATAGTTAACTGTGTTTTTAAACTGAATTGTATTCTTATAACAGATACAAAGAAGAAGCACACACAGGAACAGAAATATCAGAAATATGACAAACATTAAACTGAAAACAAGAAGAAGAAGAAAAAACAAAAAGCTTTGAACCTGTCAAACATACATTTAAAAAAAAACATAAAACAATTAAGTATATACAATTCATTGGCCCATACTTATAAAATATAAAATTTTAAATAAATTAAATTAAAATTAAATTAATTAAAACAGTCCCATATTTATACATGTCTTAAAAGGGGAAAGGTTAGGACTAATATTTGACTTTCTTGAATTAATAGAATCTCTTTTCTTTATTTGGTGGGAGTGGGGGGCTGCAGCCCAGCAGCCAGTACCACAAGCTGCCTCAGACATTTATTGAATCAGAGTGGGATACACCATTGAAAAAAAAAATGAGTGCACAACTAAGTGTTATTTCTGAATTTCCTAATGTAGCTGAAAAGGGCCTTGGGGCTGTCCTTTGAACGGGAAGTAATTCTAATTTCATAACTGGCTTTGTCCACTCTAATTATATGTCTAAATTGCTTTTATAGTGTGTGAGACTGAATTTTTCACAAACAGTCATGATTTTGTTTTCTTTTTTGTATAGCATTAATTCATATGACCATTTGAATTTATTATTGTTCATATGGCAGGTGGGAATGGCTTCATAAGGGAGTAGAGCTCTGAGGAGTATGCTGAGGCAAGGGCCAAGTCATAAATGGGCTTAGTCAGCAGAACATGCCAATTGTGCTTGTCTGACTTACATACATAAGTAGTAATAAGATGGATTTAGAATAATCCTGAAATGCTCTGGTGTTTTTATTGCTGGAAATGCCTGTACTAAGTGTGAAGGTAACAACTAGGCAATCAGATTTTACCAGGGAGGTAGAGATAAATGAGGTGAAGTAAGGAGAGAAGTAATTTGTAACAACAGGATCCAGGAGGTTAGCACCCCTCGTAAGGATGGTTACAATTTGCACTAGGTAGTTGAATTTATAAAATCACAGAATCACTGGGTATATTTATTGGAGATTGCACAGGTTTGCAATTCAACAGATTGGTAATGAAAGTCTCTCATAAAACTAGTATGAAGACTAATGAGTATCTTATCTAGTTGATTTATTAAATTCTTATTTTTTCTATATGGGACTTATAGTCAGAAATGATATGGTAAGCAGATTTGGTGAGAATACTAGAGTGTCTAAAACTTCTAGGCTATCACATCATATAATACTTTATGTGAGACAGTGGGGTGCCTAATGTTTATGGAGATGTCGCTACAGTGTTTTGTGATCTTGAGTGCCTGATAGGCACAATATCTTGGTTAAGAGGGTCTGCTGTCATTGTTCTGAAATCTTAGTAATTATGCGAATATGGATGTCTTTGAGTCAAGCTTGAAGCTTCACCATTTTGTCATTTATAATGCTTGAGCAGAGCAACCCTGGTATTGAATGAACTGGAATTTTCTTTGTGGATATACTCATGAGTTAAGAATTGCATAAATAAGTCTTCATGGGGAAAGCAATGTTTCTTGGGTTTACAAAACCATGAGCTGGTAGGTGCAGGCCATTCTTGGTAAAGCAGGATGGTGAGCTGACCATCTGGTCCCAGGTAGATAACATACTGGATACCCTTAGAAGGACACTATTAAAAAAAAAATGCTGTCAAAAACAGTATGCAGCTAATGGTACCCTCTCCGTACCTTGTAGCCCATCAATCCAGGAGAAAGTTAAATAATAGACAATGGACCAGAATCAGGGAGAGATACATTCATATATGCTTAGAAATTTGCTAGTATAAAAGGCTTTGCATTAGCATGCTTTTTTGAATGCTTCATAGTCAAATCTTTTATTTTTGATCATATGTGTCATTTTTAAAAAATGATGGCTACTTCTCAAAACTGGTGGTTTACTGTCTTTACTTTCTCCAAGTCTTTTGGATTTCTAATACCGTGATGGGAATGGACCCCATTCTTACGTCAAAGTATGATTAAAGATCATGAAATTAGTATTGTTTCAGTCTTTGATGTCATCCAGAAGTGCTCTCAGCAGCAGCCACAGTATGCCTAGTATTGCCTCCTTGTGCAATTCATACGGAGTTACATGTATCTGTAACATATCTAAGTACGATTGTAAATTCTTTGTATAAGGCCATTGCTCCTACTACTATTGGAACTGTCTGGGTATCCTTCTTCCACATTGTCTTCATTTCTGCCTGCAAATTCTGATATTTTATCACTTTGTGTTTCTCTGTATGTAAGACACTGTAGTCACTGGGTGTAGCAATTTCTGTGATCAATACTACTTTTATCTTCTTTTCATGAACTACTATATATTATTTTCTAGCATCTATTTTTAAACTGCTGGCAATGGGTGATCCCACGTGATATAAACTTCATCATTTTCTGTAATGCTTTGTGGCTTATGTTTCCAATGTTTTTTCAGCTACTTCAATATTATAATGCTGCACAATCCCCAATGCAACAGTCTTGCCACATTATTATGCCTTTCAGTGTACAGTCCTTCTGCAATTAGTATATCACAACCAGCTTCACTCTTAAGGTGAATTTCTTGGCATCCATGTCTCAAACTTGACTCAAGCTTTAATAGAAAGGCTCACCCAGACTCTGCTTCACTTTGCTGTGAGGGAAAGGTTAGTTTGCTTTTTATTTGTTGTACTTTGTATTACTTTACTGCCTTTTTCTATTTTGAATACTGTGATTTGTTTTCTTTACCTTGTGTTTTACTTGTATTCTGCTTTTAACTGCATATTAAAACTTGAAGGGAGACCACAGCTCTGTCTCTTGTGAGTCAGGCAGAAATCAGAACAGATCAATTAAGGACTCACACATAAGACAGAACAGGTCAGTTAAGGTTAATCATCTGTGAACTTGAGGGGGTAGAGCTAGGAACTAAACCTTTATTTAAGAGGTAAAATAAAACATTTCATAGCTTTACTAGAAAGGCTTACCCAGACTCTGCTACACTTTGCTGTGAGGGAAAGGTTAGTTTGCTTTTTATTTGTTGTATTTTGTAATACTTTATTGCTATTTTCTATTTTGAATACTGTGATTTGTTTTCTTTACTTTGTGTTTTACTTGTATTCTGCTTTTAACTGCATATTAAAACTTGAAAAAGAGACCACAGCTCTGTCTCTTGTGAGTCAGGCAGAAACTGCTTCCCCACCTGGTTACTGTTGTGGTCTTAACTGTCTTTCTAGTTGCCTGCCTCTTATGTTAATTTAACCATATATCTCATTTCCTCTGTGCGTTTACTGGCTTATGTAAGTGCAAAATTATCATTTTGTGAAATCACTCCCCTTCAACTATTTAAATTTATTGGCCATCCTACTGTATTCCATAGTAACCAGAATACAAAAGTGACCAACCCCTTTCAATCTATCTTGCTGTTTTAAAAATAGTGACTATCCACTAAACTTAACTTTTTTAGACAGGTAAAACTTAAGTTACCTACTTTCACATCTAACTCCTCTACTGCACACTGCAGTGTTTAGGATAAACCATTTTTTTTCATCTTACCTTTAAGCATCCCTGTGACTAGCACTTGCCCTAAAACCTGCTGGAAAGCCTTAAACTGATACAAGTACTCAATTCTCCTTGTTAATAAGGAGAAATTAACTGTAGGCACTAAACAGCCTATAACTGCAAAGTACCTTGCTAAAGTAAGGGGAAAACAGCTCTTGTACTTTACCAAAAAAGCAGCAAACCAGGCATGTCCAAGGGTCAGCTTCCGGTGATTTCTCCTGTCCACCTGGTGAATCTGGGCATAATGAGGAAATGCATTTACATAGCCAAACTGGAAGCAAATCTCTCTCCACCCAAGATTGTGCTAGACTGTCAAGAGGATAAGGTTAATACCCGCACTACAGCTCAAGCAACACATAGCCTTTCTAAACCCACACCACCAACACCCACACATAGCAACACTAAACCCTCATATGTGGAGGCCCTTAACAGTAACCTGCCCAAGCAACAAGAACCTCCGAAGCTGAAACTCAAACAAACACCAATCACAACCAAAGTGTCACATAGTTCACAACACCAGTGTGCCACCCAACAACAGCCCCTAAGGCAAGACAACGTACCCAACACTTTAGTCACAGGTGACTCTATAGTCAGGCAGACTGATGTCCCACTTACCAGGCTGAACAAGGAGAAAATTACAGTCAACTGCCCGTCGGGTTCCAGCATCCACCACATAATGCAAGCACTCAAGTCACTCCACAACAAGTGCAAATATGACTCTGTCATTGTCCACGTTGGAGTGAATGACTTGAGACGTACCTCCCTGGACTACATGAAAAGAGACATGGAAGAGCTCTTGGATCATGTGGCCCAGGCAGGTATGACCCTAGCCCTGAGTAGTATCCTGCCTTTGCCGAGAATGATACCACAGTATAAGGACGAAATGATTGACTTCAACAATTGGCTAAGCTTCTGGTGTCATTCAAACAGGATCCATTATCTGTTTGCCTGGGATGATATGATTGCCAGACCACGATGCTTTGCCAGAGATAGTCTACATCAGTCGCCCCTGGGATTCAGGTTACTGGCTAAGGCTCTTGCCACCCCTATAGTGCCTTTTTTAGGCAAAGTTCAAAGGACAAAACCACCACCGTAACAGGTAAAAGCATGCAAAATCTAAAGGCAATGCTACTCAATGCTAGAAGTCTAAACCTCAGAATGCACTCTCGTGAGGCACTCCTAAAAATGAAGAACATCAATATCTGTGCAGTAACTGAGACCTGGTTCAAGGCTCCAGAGAGCATCCCTGCAATACCATGCTACAACTCTTACCACACTTTTTGGCCACCAAACCAGGACCAAAACTCTAAAGGTGAAGGAGTGTCCATATTCACCAAGGATATTCACACCACCTGGCTAGTTGCCCAACACAATGCGTCTGAAATTCTCCAGGTGCAACTAACACTAAGTAAGACTGCAATCCAAATTGTAACTTGCTACAGATCACCCACCATGCCCCAAGATTCTCACTACACCTTTCTAAACATACTGGAAAATATTAAGATACAACCAAACACCCTAATACTGAGTGATTTCAACTACCCTGCCATTAACTGGGAAAACTACACATATACCAACACATTTGCCCAACGGTTCTTGGAATTCATAAATTCCAATGCCCTGGATCAATTAATCCATAATCCCACCAGGGGCTCCAATATTCTAGACCTGGTCTTTATCAACATGGGAAATCGATGCTCCATACCTATGGTCATCCCCTCATTGGTCAGGTCTGACCATCACCCTTGACATCCACATCCCTCCCCCAGCCCCCAGTAAGGAAACCTCGGTAAAAAACTTCTCCAAATCCAACCGATAAATAGGACATACTGGAGGGATAGATTTGTCACCTAGAGACTCCCTATGCTGTGGAATAAAATCCCGGTTCATGTGAGGCAGAGCACCTCGCTGGCTCTGTTCAAGAGAAATCTTGACCGGTGGATGGGAGATTGTAGGTTTACCCTGGGAATCATCTCTGTGTCACTGCTGGACAGAGGCACAACAAACTAATGGGCACAGTATTTTTTAACATAAGGGGTGGCGTAAGCCACAAAACTTTGGGCTAGGCTTATAAATGCCTTAGGGCAGATAGCCTAGTATAAACCTATGAACCTATGAACTTCATGCCACTCAAGTCAGAAGTGACAAACTTCATGACACCCATGCAGATGGGAACTGAAAGTTCGACTGCTGAATCCTCCACTCATGCATGAATCGTGCCATCCCAATTAGAACCAAGACACTCTCCTCCAAAAAAAGGAAGCCAATCTGGTGGTCCCTGCCATAAACAAACTTTACAACAAAAGGAAGAAACTGTTGCAGAAAAGAGGAATATCCCAGGATGCAAAAATCTCCCTTACCAGTCTCAGTAAGAAGCTGAGATCCCTCATAAAATCCTCCAAAGCTAGTTACAAAAATAAAATTGCCAAAGATTCCAAAGACAGTGATAAGGCATTTTATAGCTATGTTAAGAATCTAAATGGCAATGCCCAGATCTGCTCTGAGCTACAACAGAATGGCATTAAATATACTGATCCCAAGGATATTGCCAATATCCTGGCAGATCGATTCAGTGCCAACTTCACCCCCTCTTACCCCCTAAAGGGCCCATCTGAATACCGAAAGATTGCCAAATTCTGATAATAACGGCCACATAGGTAAAAACTGCACTCTCCAAAGCTAAGAATACAGCATCCATGAGACCAGATGACATCCCAGGCTGTGTACTACATGAACTACAAAATGAACTGGCACCTCACCTAAGTGTCATGTTTAATCATAGCCTCACCTCAGGCTTCATGCCCACTGAGTGGCACACAGCTACAGTTATCTCACTCCACAAAGGGGGATCCACCTTGGATCCTGGGAACGACTACCCCATCAGTCTGATGAGCCTGCTCTGCAATACCATGGAACATATTACCATGGGACTTATAAACAAAGACATTGGAAACCTTCAAACACTACACCCCACCCAGTTTGGGTTCGTGAAGGGCCAATCTTGTCTCCTGAACCTGATTGACTTCTTCGAATCAGTCTCCAGAGCTGTGGATGAGGGTAAGGCATTCCACACAGCGTATCTGGACCTCACCAAGGTCTTTGACACCATCCCCCACTCTGGAATCATAGATAAACTTACTAAGCTGGGCATTAATCCCTATGTCAATTGATGGGTTGCAAACTGGCTTACTGACAGAACCCACACTGTAAAAGTAGCCGACTCCAAATCCAGCTCCAGACATGTGACAAGTGGAGTATCTCAGGGTTCTGTCCTGAGACCACTCTTGTTTGGCATCTACTTCTCTGAAGTACAGGCCAACACTAAGGGACTCTGGCTAACAAAGTTCGCAGATGACTGCAACCTGGGAGCCATTATTGAATTCCCAAATGATGTGGATATTCTACAAAAGGGCCTTACAGTCCCAAATGCTTGGTGCCAGAGCCATGGGCTCAAGCTCACTGCCAAGAAATGTATAGTTATTCCCTTTGGGAAAAAACATGTACCCATGAATTACGGCATAGTTGGCAATACACTAAACACCAAGAGTGTGATAAGAGACTTAGGCACACAGGTGAATAGTGGTCTCACCTTCGATAACCACATCACCACAACAGTCAGGAAATCCTTCTATGTGGTACACTTCATCAGTAAGGGCTTTTCATCCAGAAAAAAGGAGGTCATTGTCCTACTGTACTCATCCCTCATTAGACCCATTATAGAATTACAATGCCCTGTTTGGTATGTACCTATCAAGGCATCTGCAACAACTGGAAAGACCACAGAAATACCTCACTAGAATAATCACAGGCCTAAAGCAGATGCCCTATGCTGACCGTCTAAAAAAATTCCAGCTATACTCTGTCACATATCGTCTACTCAGAGGTGATCTCTGCTTAACATACAAAGCCATGTCAAACTCAGAGCTGTTGGACACGCTACACTTAAAGAAATCCTAATCCCTCAGAGCCACATGCTCCAGCTATCTAAACCTTGTCATCACAATGAACAAAACTTGGTGGAGGGATAGGTTCCTGACCCAGAGACTCCCCAGACTCCGGAATATACTGCCCATACATGTCAAGCAGAGTGCCACTTTGGCCCTCTTCAAAAGGAACCTTGACGATTGGATGGGAGATAGGAAATTCACGCTGAGGATCATGTCAGTCACCCTGCTAGACGGGTCCAGGGAAGTAAATATTGTGGGAAGAAATAGCCAGGGAATTGTTATGGCTAGGCTTGTACGGGCTCTTGGGCCGCTAACCTAGTACCAACCTATGAACCAAACACATAATAATATGGTTAGAATTAGAGACCTGACCATAACCCTGTATGTTATGTATGCCTTGAAATGATAAAATATGACCAGGGATTTTTGCATAAATAAGCTTACAACTTGTGAGTATGTCAGTTTAAAATATTGAAAATAATTAATAGTGAAGAATATTCATAATAATAGACGTAATTAATGGACAGTGGAATCTATATGAAGTACAGGTTATAGCTGTGATTCATGAATGCATTGTACCTGGTGTAAATTTCTAGCCCATGCTTTTTTTTTCCAGATGTAGGGGTATCATGGAAAATCCAGCTTCTGAGAAATCCCTCTTTTTCATCTCTTAACACCTCTGCCACTGCTGTACTAAGGATGTGCTATATTCCCCTGAGTATAAGCAGCAGAGGTAAGCACACTCTTGATAGTCCACCTTACTGTTGAGGAAGGGTTTAATGAAGTATGCCTATAAGGCCACCTTACAGATCTTCTACTAAAAACACCATGCCCTTCCTCACCTGACATTGGTTGGAGGTTCCAATGGCCACATATGATGCAGGTGATGTCCTCTCAGGATGCTTCCCATCCCAGAGATGATTGGTGCTTGTTGCCCCCCCACACACACACACACTGGTCTGTATGCATGCTAATCATGAAAATCTTGCTTTATGATTTGGACAAATCCTAGTATTTACTGAATCACAGTTTTTGAATTTTTCAGTCTGAGGTATGGCAGATATTAGAAATGAACTATAAAATGCTATGTAATGTTTTGGTTGTCCAGCAGTTATGGTATCTAACTGTAGATGTCAGGCAGATGGAAAGCTTATATTACAGAAAGCTGTGTAATATTACCTTTCTTTGCACAATTTCACTGGATAAACTTGTGAAGGCATGAAACCAAGGCATCAATTGTTTTTAATGTTATGAATAAAGGGTTAAGTTTTTAACTTCTTTGTGGCCAAATATGCCTGTGTGATTTAAGTGTAATATTGCATACCTATAACCTTAGCCCTGCTGGTGCTTCTTCCCTTAGCGCACGCCGCCTAATGCTATGTGGTTAAATATCCATCATTTGGCAATACGGCTCAGATGGATGTTTATTTCAGTACTTAGGCATAATGAAGGATAAGGTCTGTGGCCACAGTGGCATGCAAGATGTACCTGGACATAACGAAGGAGAAGGTCTGTGGACACAGTGGCATGCAGGATGCTGTGAGTGTAATAACTGCAGTTTTATCTCTAAATATGAAGCCAGTGATATGGTTGTGAAAAAGAATCAGGTGATGGAAAGAGCTGTAGAATATTCTAGATGAATGTCATGACTGTATTTGCAGAAGTTGTTGTCCAGTCATCTTTCATAGGCTCATAGGTAAGTATTAGGCAATTAGTCTGCAACCCATCACAAGCCTATCAAGACAATTCTGTTCAGTAGTTCCATCCAGCCTGTCAGTAGTTACTGTATAAGTTATTGTAAAACATAAAATCCAAAATGAAATATCTCCTTAAGTGTATTTAGGTTTGTCATTCTGGTGTAGTCCCCATCCCCAAATACATACATAATGGCCGATTTACCTGGAATACTTGCAAAAATTTCACTAATGCCAATGAGAACATACTGAGGGATTTGCCACCATATGGCTAGTGGGGCAGCAATGTACACATCCTTTCCAATTTCCTGTGAGATAGTCTGGTTACTAGCGATGTAGGTCAGTCTCTTTCTCTCCAGCAGCCCTTAAAAATAAAACAAATAAAAAAAATTATTTTAGCAAGTTACATAAGCCTGAACATTTTGATTTTCAGCTTATCCATTAAAGGTGTCATATATTATGGACATTATGCATTATTACCGGTTGTTTACTGGTAATGGAGTTGTACAGTACAGATGTTATGTGCATTGCTCTCATCCATTAGAGTTGTCAGCCATTTATATTTAATTGTTAACCAGGTAGATACAGTGATCTTTTCATGCATGACCCAGGCTACATTGGCAAAGACAAAACACAATATTACATGAAATCAACAGATACAAAGAACATGGAGATGTAAGGCTGAATTCAATAAAGCCTACATGGCTCGCTAAAACTGTGTGAGCTTGGTAGTGCAGTGCACACATGGTAGCATGTCGATTCAGTAAGTGGCTCCACACTGTGTGTGTAGAGCCTCACAAACCTGGTAAACATAGTGGTATGCTAATTACAGCATACGCAGCTGAATTGTATGCTAATCAACCAATCCAAGATAGATGAGATAATCAACAAGCTATAAAGCAGTTGTGTACTTTCAGTGTAGGTTTTGCCCTTGAATTCCAAAACTTATTAGACTACAGCTATGGAAACTACACTACATGGAAAGAATTTAGAGGCTGCTGCTGAGGTTCTGCATGTGTATGTGCAACAGGCTCAAGTTGATGCTGCTACTGCTGCTTATAGACCTTAGCCAAAAAGGAGAAGGGTGTTTAGACCCTGTTTAACTATTCATGGTTTGCATGAAGTGGAAATAGTAGTGCTACAGGGTAGATAGAGACACACTACAGGAAGTCTGCAACATCTACTGAGACCAAGGGCAAGCTGATGGGAACCAATACCTGTGGAGACCAACGTATGTGTAGCAATTAGAATTTTAGCTGTGGGAGTCTTCCAGAAACCAATAGGGGTCATGCTGAGGGTGTCACCGGCATCAGCATCCAGGATCCTACATCAATTCCTGAATGCTATGCAACAGCATGCCAGTGACTGCATATATTTTCCCCATACCCTCGAGGACAAAGCTAGAGGATTTCTACCCCATAGCACACTTCCCTGAAGTCTTGGGTACCACAGACAGCTCACACATTGTGATCAAAGCATCACCCAGGAAACAGGGAAGGGTCTATATAAACAGAAAAGGCTTCCACTCCATTAACTACCAAGTTGTGTGTACTGCTAAGGGAATTATCCTGAATGTGTATGCTGGCAACCCTGGCAGTTACCACAATTCACAAATCTGACAGAACTCTTAGCTCTAGCAGAGTTTTTCCAGGGGGGATATCCCCCAAGGCCATTTACTGGGTGATGTAGGTTATGCTATCAAACCATGGCTGAAGACTCCCATAAGAAATCTACCCACACCCACGAAGGAATGCTATAATGAAGCACATGCTCAAACAAGAAATATCATAGAGTGTGTGTTTGGGCTGCTGAAGTCATAGTTTCAGGCCTAGATACATTGAGGTGGGGGGACCCTGCAGTACGAACCCAGTACTTGTGCTGAAAATTTCATTGTCGGTGCTAGCCTTCAGAATATTATCCTGAGGAAACAGCTCCAACAGTAACACCAATGGGAAGGAGAACACATTCTACCACCACTGGCAAGGTTACCACAGCCATATGCAGGTGAGGACTTGGGGGGAGAATCACCAGCCACTGTGGGTGTAGGCAGAGGTAGGCCTGCACAATATGCCCTCACCCTGGCCAAGAGGCAATAGATTGCACACATGCTTACCACCTAAGGGGTACATATTTCATCCTATGCACATACATACAGTAAATTGATGCCAGGCAATGTTCACTGCCTTCACTTAACCATGTAATGGCTGTATACTGCTAGCCTCAGACAGAGTCAACCCCAAACTAAAACAGTTGTAACCACTGGACTACCAAAGTAAGTGTTGAACATGGAACAGGAAAATAAATGGGTAAGAA